>NW_007726266.1:853155-895165 GCF_000696425.1 Galeopterus variegatus | reverse complement strand
AGGGCATTCTGGGGGAAGTACCCGCACCGGCCAAGGGCTGGGAGGCAGGAATGCGCAGGGAGTGTCCCCAGAAATTCAGGAGCCCAGCCTGCCCTGAGCAGGAGGCGTCATGAGCAGTGCAAGGAGGGGAGGGAGTTTGAAGAAGTGAGTAAAGGAAGAGGACTAGCAGGGCTTTAGGAATCCTAGAAGGCACTCAGTCCATCCTGCTGTGGGGAGAAGGAAACCAAGACCAGAAAGGGGAGAGACCAGGCTGCAGTCACACAGCTCAGGAGTGGTTGAGCAAGGGCTCCAGATTCAGGGACCTCATCCCCGGCTGGTTGTGCTTAGTCAGCTGCCAGGCAAATGAGTGAGTAGAAATGCTCACAGATGGGGCAGGGACAGGCTTGGCTGTCAGTCTGTGACTCTCGGGGGTCTGTCCTTGGGCACTGCAAGTTTAGAAGTGGTCTGTTTCTCCTCTTCTAGGCTCAGAAGTCCTCCCTTTCTTTTCCATACCTAAGGGGCATTACCTCTAGATTCTCAATCCAGCCACCCCCTACTGCCCACCCCTTCCTTGCTGCCCCACCCGCAGCCTGGCCAGGCCGGGGTAACAGCTCAGCCAGGAGCCCCCGTCCCCCTTAGTCTGCCTTGGCTCCCTGGTCCCAGGAGACTCCTGTATGTTTATCCTAGTCTATTTCCAGCCATGCTGCTCCAGGCTCCAGATGTGCTGTCCCCCATCTGGGACCTACCCACTGGCTGATTAGCATATTCCCAGGGTCCAGCCCTTCTTGGTTGGCTGGGGCAGAGCAGAGAGCTTTCCTTCAGGGCTCCACAGCTCAGTTCCTGCCACTGACCCACACTGGAGAGGGGCCCGAGATCAAGGAGCGACCTAAGCCAGAGGATTGCCTCTGCCCTCGCCTGCCCTCTCCCCCGCTCCTCCCCCCTCACCTCTGCACCCGCTCTGTAGGAGGCAGCTTCACTTTCCCATAAGCCTGCCAGGGAAGCCTTCCTGGGCCCCCAAGACCCTGGGGCAGGGTTCCCTGCAGAGAAGGAAGCCCCAGCTGTCCCTATGCCTGGGGCGGTAACTCACCCTCACCCCTGACAGCAGAGTTCAGGCTGCATGAGATGCCTCCCATGCATCCTCTTCCTTTCCAAAGCTTGGAGCCTGCCTCAGAGGGGAAAGGTGGTGGGGCGATGGGGCAGGAAGGGGGTGGGTAATTTCTCTGGCGTTCTTAACCTGGCCACTTGGAAGCCTGTGAGAGATCAGAGCTATTATAAATGAAGCTCAGTTCCTGGCCTCCATGACTGGGAATGTCCACTGAGCCCAGACTGGCAAATCCAACAATTTCTATCTTTTTATTCCTTTTTTTTAAAATTATGGCAAAATTGATATAACAAAATTTACCATTTTAATCATTTTTAGGTGTATAGTTCGCGGCATTTGGTAAATCCACATAGTTGTGCAACAGTCGCCAATATCCATCTCTAGAACTTTTTCATCTTCCCCAACTGAAACTCCGTACCTATTGAATAATAACTTCCAGTTCCCTCTCCCCCCAGCCCCTGGCAACCACCATTCTTTTTTCTGTGTCTATCAATTTGACTTCTCTAGAAACCTTATATAAGTAGAATAATATTTGCCCTTTCGTGACTGGCTGATTTCACTTAGCATAATGTCCTCAAGCTTTATCTTTGTTGTAGCATGTGTCAGAATTTCCTTTCTTTTCGAGGCTGAATAATATTCCATTGTGTGTGTATACCACATTTTGTTTATCCATACATCCATCGATGGCCATTTGTTTGTACCTTAGGTCTTCTTGCTTTTTGGTGAGAGAAAGAGCATAGTCTCTGAGGATGGAGATTTTTTGGTCTCCCCTCTCCCACTCCACATATGTTTGTCACTCTCAACTATAATAAGAGAGCAGGGCCCAATGACCCCAGAGACAACTGGCCACTATTAGCCTCGTATAGTTGAGGAAACAGTTGAGACACTCTGGCCTCCTTTCGCCCAGGTTAGGTGTCCCCAGTTCCTTGACTTTTCTTTCCTTGGGTCTCCTGTTTGTCCTCCCCTGGGTCAATGGCTTAGATGTGCTGAGTGTGGAGCGCGGTTACCCTGATGCTGTGGGAAGAGCACTGCACTGAGGATCAGAAGACCAGTTCCTGGTCTTGACCTCTTAGACCCTCAGTTTCTTCTTCTATTAAATGGGGATAACTGCTTCCACTCTGCCCTCATCACTGGCTTATTGTGAGGTTCCAAGGATGGAACGTACCCGAAAGAGTTGGTCAGAGCTGGAACACTCCATGCTTCCACTAGTTTATTCATTCATTTCTGTTTATCGAGTGCCCTCTAAATGGCAGGCACTGTGCTGTGGATACAGACAAAGAACGGGACCTCACCATCCAGTAGAGAAAACGGAAGAGGATCTTGATCATTCAGCCTGCACTGAAGGGCCTTTGAGGCCAGACAGATCCTGGGCTCAGAGTCTAGCTTTCTCCATTTGTTAGTTGGGAGAACAACCTCTCTGAGCTTCAGTTTCCTCACCTATAAAATGAGCTCTAATGAGGACTGAATGTGAGCAGCCAGGCAGAGTCAGTACTTGTTTAATGACAAGGACCCTTTGCACTAAGGTGGCAGGTTCAGGTACCCTGTCCCCCACCTTGCTCCAGGGATTCTGAGTGTATCTTGTCAAGCAGTCCCCCTCCTAAAGGCTGTCACCTGCGAGTGACCCCAGTGTTTTGGCCTTTGATAACTGAGGCTGCCTCTGTTTTCTTAAGCTGATGGAGTCAGAGCCAGCTTTGGTGAACTGACCCCAGAGTGGACAGGGAAGACATCGTTGGGGCCTCACCGCCTGAGGTTTCCCTGCCGCGACCCCCGGGCGGGGCAGCTCGGGGCTCCTCCCGCTGGCAATGGCTTTCATCCTGGCTTGGTGTGGTCAGGCCCAGAGCGCAGAGGAAGTGAGGAGCCCGGGAACAAGGGGCCTTTGTCAGCTGCCTGGGGAGCTGCTTCTGGTTTCAATTACTCTGCAGAGCATGAGGAAACTTGGAGTGAGTGTGGGTCAGGAGTCTGCTAGGGCAGGAATCAAGGGCTCCCTCGCCCCAGGTCCCTCCCTCTGGCCCCTGAGGGGTCTGTTGTCCCCGTTTGACTGTGCCTGAAGGTCACACGGGCCAGCTCTTATTGCCCTGAAAGCCTGGGCTCTGGGATATTGGCCTAGGTGACCCAGAGCCCCTTCCAGCTCTGGCCCATCCTGGTTCTTTGCAGGTCATACCAGGAGATGCCTGGGCCCCTCTGTGGGTGGACGACAGAGGTCCATTAGCATGGATCCTCGATGCCTTCTCTCATTCATCGTTCAGGCCCTTGTTTATGGGCCACATTGACCACAGCTGGGGCCCAGGTCCTTGCAGAGGCCTTGTTTTGACTGGGGTGGAGGGCAGAGCAGGTTGCTGCAAGGAAGTTGATCCTTACCTTTCATTCCACCACCCCAGTCCCCCAAGCCCCTGTCCCAGCATACCTCACAGCCCCAGGCAGCTCCTTGTCCCTGGACGCCTGTGTGGCCTTTTCCCTGGAACAAGGATCCCTTCCCTGCCCCAGCCTGGGCCAGATATGCATGTGCAGGGCAGTGTCTGCCTCTGGAGTCTGTGTTTTGTATCCTTGCTGCCTGCTGCCCACAGAGCCAGCCCATGTGGGGCTCCTCCCTTGTGGCCACCACCGCCACTATGCCAGTCCTGGAGGTGTGTGGGGCCAGGAGGTTGAGCACCAGGCCTGGTTCTGCTCCCTGCCTCAGATACCACCTCCTCCAGGGCCCGGTGAGTGGAGCCATTGTCCTTCCCTGGCCCCACCTATTCCAGATGTCTCAGACCTGTTTGTCCTCCCACACAGTGTCCCACCTGCTGTCGCTCTTCAAGGCGGGTCTGGACTCCTTGGTAACCCTTGGAGAGCGGGCGGCAGAACACTTGTCCTTGGTGGGGGAAAAGCCAGGGGCAGGATCCCGCGAGAGTGACCGCCCTGCTGTCCGAAGGCTTTTCCAAATGTCTCACCCTGCTCAGCCTCCTCCATGCCCCAGGTGTTCCTGGTTTGGGGAGTCTGGACTCTGCGCAGTGGGTTATGGAGACAGGGAGGACTCAATGGGAGGCAGATGGAGGCTGAGTCTCCCTCCTGCCCACCTCCCCCATTTGGGAATGCCACCTTGGCAGGCAGGCTTGGTGCCCGCTCCCCCAGGCCCACCTCCAAGGGGTGCGCAACAAGCAGAGAAGCTGACCCAGAGAGCACCTTGGGAGCAGATTCATTCGGGCCCTGAGAACATCCAGCCCCTGAAACAGAAGAAGGGTGCTCTCCTCTCAGCTCTGAGATGGGGGGCTCCCAGGCTCAGAGGTAGAAGACCCAGGGCTGATCCTGGTTGGCCAGCCTTGGGTGACCCATGAGAGCCTGTCCTCTCGAGCCTGCCTGGGATGAAGTGAGTCCAGGGACGTGAAGGCAGCAGACGCACCTTGTGCTCTGGGAGCCGCTGACCTCCCTGCAGGCGGAGGCTGCTGCTTCATCTTCCTGGGAATCCAACGAACTGGTCCCTAGGGTGGTCCCACTGTTGACTTTTTCCAAAAGTTTTGAGAGAAAGACTTAGCAGAAGAATCGCCAGGGAACTCCCTGAATTGGGGCTGAGGCTGCATGTGAATACCAACAAGGGGTCACCTTAGGGTGGGTCCTGCTGGCCTCTCTCAAGCATGCAGTGGCTGCAAAATCCCCAGCAGCTCCCAACAGCCAGCCTAGCCTCTGCCATGCACTGAGCGGGTGGGCCAGGGTGCTACTGGGGGAGGGTCTAACACCCAGCCAGCCTGCACCCCATGGGCTGGGACAGGGAGGGCTGGACACAGCCTGCTCCTACCCTTGGAGGCAAAAGCTAAGCTGCTTTGAGGCAGACCCCAGAGTGACTTGAGAATGAAGATGACCCAGAGTGACTTGAGAACAAAGGTGACTGGCTAGATAAGTGTCATCCCATTGTAAGGTCACCAAGGGGAACTCACACCAGCAAAGCAGAAGCCTAGGGTTTTCTCAGTGCAGCGTGAGAAGTGGAGATAAGATGAGTTCCATATCCAGGACTTTGACCTGGAAGCTTCCCTAAAAAGCCCCTAATCTCCCTGACCTCCACAGCTCCCCCACTCTGAGGGAGAGCAAGGCCCACGGCCATGGTGAAGAGAAACAGCATTCTCGTGAGAACTGTCTGTCGGAAGTGCCCTGAGCCCACCTGCAGAACTTGAGGTTTAAGTCATAGGATGCTTGAAAGGAGATCAGCAGGCTTCAAATTCTGCCTGCAGAGCTTGGGAATTGCCGGGAGGGACTTGAAGATCCCCCAGACAGGCTAAAGGAGGTGTCAGCAGGTAGGTCCCATGTCCCCACTCCAGCCAGGGCCTCTGCTCTCTGCTTCTGCTTTTATCTGGGGGCAGGGAAACTTCAGCAGAAGAATTCATTTGGAAGAAAAATGAATGTGTGTGTGGGGGGGTGTTCTTCAGCTAAAAATAAAAAAATTCACTGAAGACCATTTGTCTGGTCCAAGCTCCCAATATGACAGGAAACGGCCCAGAGAGAGAAAGTGGCTGCTGAGTCCACAGTAACCAGGCAGGACGCAGCCCAGGTGTCCAGGCTCCCCAGGGCTTTCTTCTGGTCACTTTGAGCTCAGAGTGGGGTGGAAGGGAGTTACTCAATAGCAGAGGAGGGGAAAAGCACAGGGAGGCTCAGAAGACCCTGACCTAGTTTCAGGCTTTGGCCCCTCCTCCCGAGTCTTTCATGTCTTCAGTGTGTGGCCCAGGAGGCCCTGGGTGTCCAGAGCACACCCCCTGGGGTCTTCTTCCCACTGGCTGTGCTGGGAGACCCCGGCCACCCCACCCTCCCTCCTGTGAGGAGGGGCAGACAAGTGGCCAAGGGGGTCTGGGCATGCTCCTGGCCGTGACTTGTGTCCTGGGGTAGGGAAGGAGTAGATGGGTGTGTGGGGGCATGCTGCCCACGCTGTCCCTGGGTGTTCTAGGTAAGCAAGATGTTTCCAAAGGCTCAAGTGGATTTTCCACCCTTTTCCTTGACCAAATGTGGGTGAGAATCACTAGGGGTTGCCAGGGAGGTGCTTTCAGGACAGTTCTTCAGCAGCAGACAAGCTCGTGGGCTATTTCAGCCTCTCCTATCCACCTGTAGCCACCAAGCACCCTTGAGACACCAGCCTGAGGTGGCTAGGCAGAGTGGAGAATGGAGCTGTGTAGGAAATAGCACGCCCTTTGGACTGTCCCCTTAACCAGCACAGGCATCTGGGGAGATGGGAGGACAGCAGGTTACCTCAGGCACTCTTGGTCTGGGCCGTGGAACAACTAAATTTTGATCTGGCTGCCTCCTTTCCTTACACTGTGCACATCGTAAACCTTGAGCTCACCCTGGAACCTGCTCCCCAGCCCCAGCCTGTCTGTCTATAACCATCAATGGCCCTTTATCCACAAAGAGTTGAGGTTCGAGAGTTCATATTGCTGCAACCTTATGCACAGCTGTATTAGCAGGGACCAGACCCCTGGGGGGTTCCAGGGACTTGGGCCTAGACTTCCTGAAAGAGCCCCCTGTTGCTGTCCAGTTATCTCCTTGAAGGTGAGGGTCACTGATGCGGTGGGGTGTGTGGGGCTCACTCAGTTTATCTGAGTTAACTGTGAGCTGTACAGGGGCCTCCCTGCCTGGCACGTAGTGGGTATCAATTCAGTGATGAACAGATGAGTGAGTGAATGAAAATGTAGCTTCTAGGCTCAGCTCTACCACTGGCTGCTTGGCAACTTTGAGCAAGTTGTTCCCCCAACTGGGCCTAATGCAGGCCTTGAATGTTGCAGATATTCAGAAGATGTCCGTATAAATGGGCCTCAGTGTCTCACTCTAGGAAGACCTCTGCCCTCCCAGCCCATAGTTGGTTAGGGTAGGTACAGAAAAAGTTAGAACACACAATAGGGATGTAAAGACGAGAGAACCATTAATGTTAGGAGACACTCCCACCCCCATCTCCCCGTGGTCCTCCCTGTCATGGGCCATCCTCCTCCCCCTCGCTCCCTCCCCTCTGTGGCACTGGTCTCTACACTGCCCTGCTGTCCCCTGCTGTCTCATCCGAGGCTCCTGTGCCTGTCTTTGGGCAGAAACCCCTCCCGGGTTTCCTTTCTGCAGCCTTATAACCTCAGGCCCCACATCACTTTCCACCAGTATCTGGCCTCTCAAAACTGTCCTCTGGGGCCCTCCCCGTGCTGTGCTCCTCTGGGGCTGAGAAGGAGTGTTCTTGGCAGAACCAGCCATATCCCTCCTGGTCCTCATCCTCGGCTGGATTCCAGGCTCCTCTTGGGCCCCTGCTCCAGCACCTGGGACTCTCTGGGTGGCCTATTGGGGTTCTCCCCTCCTGGGCTGTCCCTGCTGGTGTGCCTGTGGCCTTGGTCTAGCTGGCTGCTCAGAAACCCCCTTTCCTGGCTTACATTCATTTGAGCCAGAGGATAGGGACAGGAAATCGGGTTCTAGTCTAGGCTGGGGGGAAGATGAAAGTTTTTCGAGTGGGAAAAAGGAGGTCACTCCAGAGAAGCGGCAGCTGTATCCCAAGGTTCTGAGAAAGAAGCTTCCTCCTTGTGTCCACAGGCGGAAGGATTTGCCTGGGAACTGTCCCCAGCCCCAGCTGTCACCAAGGCAGCACTGTGGCAGTCCCTGCCTCTCCCGCCCACAGGTCTCAAGATCTCAAGATGTATATTATTCCCTGTTGACCTTTTTTCCCTCAGTGATGCCACTGCTGATGACTTTAACCTGATTTTACCTCAATCATAACTGCGCTGGGTGGAGGTTTCCCCCTCCCTAGGTATGACCTGGGGTCCCACACACATCTCCCTAGGGGCAGCCCTCTCATTCCTCTGGCAGAGAGCCTGGGAGGAGGGGATGAGGGAAGATAGGACAGTCTACTAGGAATGTTTTTAATTCCAAAGGCAGTGACATCTGTTTGTGGGGGCCTTACCACCCAGGCTCTGTTTATCCAGACAGGGGGCCCTTGCATGTCCTCAGAGGCAGGCTCTTCCAGGTGTGGCTGGATGGCAGGGGTGGACACAGGGAGGGGGGGTGCAGTCACTTCCTGGGTGGCCGGGATAGCCTGAGCCTAGCCCATCCAGCAGAGAGGAGGAAGGGTCTGTGGTGGGTGGAGGGACTAGAATTCAGATTGCTGTCTTGCACAAATTCTCCTCCAACCTACTCCAAGGCCATTGATTCCAGGAAGGAATGAGTCAGGCTTGGGAAAGAAGGCAAATCTGTGCTGTCCCCAGAGGAAGCCCCCAGTCCATGGGGAGGAAGGGAAAGATGAGCATCTCAAGGGAAGAGCCTCCCAACTAGGCTACCCATCTGCTAAGGCGCTTATGTCACCATGGAGACCAGTTGGCCACTGTTCATCAAATCAGAGCTTGCTTTACCCAGACAAGTGTTGAGCCTGGGTTCCTAAGACAGACAAGTGTAGGGCTTTGGGAACAGGATTTGTGCTGCCCCCCTTCTCCCACATACCGGCAGTGGGGAGGGGCACACCATTCCCCCAGACTGCACCCTGTGGCATGTGACCCAGCTAAAGGGCCAGTGAGGGGCCAGTTCTGAAGTTAACCGGCCAGTGCCAAGCATGTCTGCAGCAGGAGAACGTACTGAGCAATTATAACGGCACCTTCCCAGCCGGTTATACAACCAGCAACTGCACATTTGCTGAAGGGATGCAGAGGAAAGCTGGGGCCCAGCAAGGGTGGATGGCCTTTCCCCGCAGCTCTGGGGGCCCCACACTAAGCCCATCTCCTCCACGAAGACTTCCCTGATTCCCTCTGGCTAGAAATATTCTCTTTCTCTTGACTTTCATGACACTTTATCTTTGCTGTCCTGCTAGCATAATACTGGGTTTCCTGAGTTCAAAGACGATGCTTTGTTCATCTGGGTGTGACACATAGTAGGTACACAGTTATTACATGCCAAATGCATGAATGTCTTTCTCCCTCCTCTTGAGAAGTCCACATCTCCTCTCCTCTCTTGGGCTGGCAGCTTTGTCAAGCATTGGCTTTTGCTTCATCTCTGTGATTCCTCAGCGGATTACCCCACAGTTGGGCTCACAGCCAGGCCCTCAGTCACTGGCTCTTATATGAAATGAATGAGATGGAAAGATGAAGACTGCAGGAATGAGCAAAGCCTCCCTGGAGGAAACGGATTTTGTGGTAGCCATGGTGAGTGAGTTGCCTGGTCCCTCATGGGACCAGAGGAAGATCTCTGTGGAGGTAGCACCCAGGTGCCCTGGAAGAGGCAAGTGAGGGATGGGTCAGGAAAGGCGACCAGGCCTCAGTTGGCCAGGGGACACAGGTGTGTCCCTACCTCTGTCAGTGTCTTCCCCTCCCCTGCAGGGGTGCTGTCAAAGCTGTTGTGCCTCAGCCTCCGTTCAGCTGCAGTGGCTTTGGGCAGCGTTGGCTCAGGTATAAGGAGGCTCTGTGTGGCCTTGGCAGCCTAGACCCATGTGCACTGTGCAGGAGGGGTTGTGGAACCCTGGAAGAGGTGGGGCTGGCCCAGCTGCCCTGCAGGGACACCCAGAACACAGGCCCCAGGCAGGACTCCACAGTGCCCTACCTCCACCTGCCAGGCAGAAGGCAGTACAGGCCCAGACCCTGCTTCAGCAGGTGTCACAGTGATGGGGCATAGGCTTTGGCATTAGCCAGACCTCCTTCGTGTCCCAGCCCATCCTGGCCTCGGGCAAGTTGCTTAACTTCTCAATGTTTTTGGTTTCCTCAAATGTAAAGTGGGGTGCTTGTACTTTCTTCGTCAAGTTTAATCCATGTGAAGAGTTAGCATGGTACTAAACACTCAATAAAGGGCAGCTCTAATTATGACCAGTTCTTGGCCATCTCTGCAGTAATGATGTGCCTCTCTCAAAAACTGCCAGGGCTCTGATTTAAAACCCTGAGAACTATCTGCTGTTGAGACTCAGCAGGAGCATTCCAGTGCCAAGGACTGGTCACTGTGCCCTGACCCACCTGCTCTGGGGTCAACCAAGAAATGTCCTGACCCAGCTCTTTTTCCTGAATCCAAAACACCCTCCACACTTCGGCAAGGCACAGAGCTTGTGAGCACCAGGGGCGTTGAAGTGGACCTGCCACTCCCCAGCTGCAGCTGTGTGACCTCAGGCGAGAACTTTACCTCCCTAAGCCCCTGTTCTCACAACTGTAAAATGGAGACAGTAACACCAACGTCATGAAAGTTGTTAGGCTTAAATGCAATCAGATATCTGAAAGCCCTGTGCATGGGACCTGGCTTAGGGTTGACACTGTGCAAAATTGGTCTCCTTCCATTTGGTGCCCAGCTCTGTGGTGGGGCGCTGTCCTGGACACCTCTGGCCTTTGTGTACCCTGACCGTTCAGGGTTAGGCCTTTCTCTTTTCTCTGGCTACTGTACTTCACTTGAATTGTTACCTTGAGAAATGATTCCCTTCTCTTCAGTTAGAACATTCACTGACTTGAGGGTCAAGAGCAAGTTCTTTACCTCCCAAGGTGCCCAGCACAGACACGTGGCTAGTTACCCCTCTGCCAGTAGGCTTCTTCCTGGCAGCAGAAGCCTTTTCTGGTGAGGTGCACATGGTTGCAAGTGGCCGTGTGAGGAGCGCCTCCTGCTGGACATCTATGGCCAGTTTCGTCTTTGGCTTTTGCTCATGTCCCTGGAGAGGACCCACAGTGGCCTGATTCCCACTGGAGCTGCCAGAGTCCAGCAGGCTGCCACGCTAGGAATGTTCTTTATTCTGTACATTCTCCACAAGAGGAGATTTGTGAGTCCCCGTGCGCAAGCATCTTGCCCTGTCACAGAGTTGGCGCTGAGGGAAGTGACTTGGGGCAGGAGCTGGGGGTAGGGGAAGTAGAGCTCCAGGGCAGCAGGGGCTTTTTGCGGGGGAGGAGGGCAGCTGTTGGGCCAAAATGCAGCTCCTGCAGGCCCTCTCTTGCTTGGCCCCAAGCCTCACTGATACCCCAGGCCCCCAGGGAGCAGCCTGGTGGCGCAAGAGTTAACGCCGGGATCTAGAGGGGGAGGGACTGGATTGTGTTTAGCAGCTTGCAAACTTCACTTAGTAGGGGCTGGAGGGAGGGGCGCCAGCTTGCCAAGAGTTAAACCCCTCGGGTTGGGTTTTTTGGAGGGGGCAGCTCCAGCGCCTCCTTTGAGTCACCTCCTCCGGTGGGGGCGGGGCGTTCCTCGAGCCGCCTGTGGCCGTCTGTGGCGCCCGCACTCTAGGCGTCCCGCGAGCTGCAGTCTCCGCGGAGGGAGGGAGGGACGCGGAGGGGAGGACGAGCCCAGCCTCGCGCCATGCGCTGCCCCGGCCGGCTCGAGTGACAGCCCGGGCGGCCACAGGGCTGAGCGCTCCGCACAGCTGCTTCTGTCCAGCGCTGCCCGCACGCCTCCCCGCATCCTCGCCCGGATCCGGCCGCGCAGGCCGGGCCGCCGCTGGCATGACCGACGTCCTGCCTCAGCCCGACTGCAGCCTGAAGGCGGTGTGCGAGCCCCTGCAGCGGTGCTGCCTCGATGGGCTGGAGGAGCCGGGCGGCAAGCGGCCCCCCAACACGGGCGCCCGGCTCTGGGGCCGCGTGCGCAGCAGGCTGCTACGCCAGAAGGTGCTAGGGGGGCTGGAGGGACTCGAGGTGGTGGGCTCGAGGGACCGAGGGAGGGCTGGGGGCCGCTGTCTCTGCCTCTACCTCTGCCGTTCGAGCTCCTGTCTGCTCCGTGGAGTCCTGGGACAGAGATTGGTGTATGTGTGCAGATCTGCTCTAAGTGGCTTTAACTCGGTGATTAATGCTGGTTGCTACCCGCACTCCAGCCCTAGCTGCTTTCTCTGCATCTGTCCCTGCCTCGGGAAAGAGGGGTGCTGTGTCCTACGCAAGTACATTCTGCCTGGCTCCTTTCTGAGCCTATATCTGCAGGAATGTGAACAGACTAGACAAGGGGCTCCTGGGTCTCAGTGTCCTCGCACAGTGCCCGGACACCCCACCCCCGCATGCAGTGGACGGTACTGGCTGTTTTTCTGCTGAGGGTCATCTCAACACCATCTGCCATATGAGGTTTCTTTGTGCGGAGTTGTGGCGAGGTAGTGATGCTGCTGAGTCTGGGGGCTGCCTCTTCAGGGACCATCCAGATGACTTCTGGCCCAGTGCCAACTGGGCACCAGGCAACCCAATCAGTGTGCCAGAGGGTTCCTGACCCAGCAGGCAGCTCAGACCAAGCTATGCCAGGGCAGACTGCTGGTCCTGTCTGCAGCCCCAGACCTGAGTTGGGATTAAAATCCAAGATGAAAGCTGACTGTCCTGCAGCTGGGCAGGATGCCTTAGGCTGGCTTTGGGCCCTGGCATTGGGCAACTGAGGAAGAGCCAGCCCCAGTGGCTAGCACACACTATGCACTTGATAACTCTGCAGACCAAATCAACCACCTAAGTAAGATGTTGCATGGTGCCAGCCTTGGCTGGCCAGGACGATGCCCATCCTTCGAGGTAGTGACAAGGGAGCCCTTCTGTAACTTAGAGGAGGACCCTCTATGTAAGCTCTTACTGCGTAGACCCTCTGTGTAAACTCAACCAGCATAGAGGCTCCTCGCTTCTGCCGAAAGGAGTGATCTTGGGCACGTTGGCTCTTTGTTTAATTTCCTACCACTGGGGCATACTTGACCTCCCAGAAGTGACATCAGTCCTGGAAAGTGCTAGGCAGGGCAGCACCTTGAGCTGTCCTGCATTGGCCCTTGTGTCACCTTCAGCCTCCCTGGGGACCAGGCTAGCAGAGCTCTGCCGGCTCCAGCTACTATCAGAGCCCCCTTGTGCTGAGGCAGCATGGAACCATCCCTGCCCTGCAACCCCTCCTCAGCCCCTGCTGAGGCCCGCAGACACCAGCCTGAAGCTCACCATCCATTTCCAAACCTCAAGATTGGCGAGAAACTGACCCAGCGGGTTCCTGGCCCAGTGCTACCAAAACAGAGCCCTTCCAGTCTACCTGCCCTTTTCAGGGAGGTGCCTGGCAGGTAGGGGACCATTTCTAAACCCTGAAGTCCCAGACTTTCAGTTTTCCTTTCCCTGTGCATTTGTGGCTGGCAAAACCGAGTAGCCGCTTTAGGAATTCTTCAGTTTGCCTCTGGTGGTGTCTGACAGTGATCTCTGGGCAAGGGTGGCAGACCCGCCAGACGCTGGGCTGCTGAGCTAGTTGGCATCAGTGCAACTGCAGGGTGGCTCTGGCACTTGGATGCTCTGTGTGGCGGGTGATTCAGTCCCCTAGCACAGGCTGTGTGACAAAACGTGTCAGTGTCATGGACATAGTGTCTGCACTGTGGGTGACAGAGAGCTATCTACCCTGCTTACCTGCCTTGCTGCTGTAGGTGAGTAGACAGCATTGTGGACCAGGCCCTCTGTCCCCTTTCCTTTCCATGGTCATATTAACTAACCCTACTAAACCCGCGTCCCCCCCTTATTTTTTTTCTTCCAGTCTACCTGCCCTTTTCAGGGAGGTGCCTGGCAGGTAGGGGACCATTTCTAAACCCTGAAGTCCCAGACTTTCAGTTTTCCTTTTCTTGTGCATTTGTGGCTGGCGAAACACAGCAGCCACTTTAGGAATTCTTCAGTTTGCCTTTGGTGGTGTGTGATGGTGATCTCTGGGCAAGGGTGGCAGACCCACCAGGCGCTGGGCTGCTGAGCTGGTTGGCATCAGTGCAACTGCAGGGTGGCTCTGGCACTTGGATGCTCTGTGTGGTAGGTAATTCAGTGTCCTAGCACGGGCTGTGTGACAAAATATATCAGTGTCATGGACATAAGTGTCTGCACTGTGGGTGACAGAGGGCTATCCACCCTGCTGTACCTGCCTTGCTCCTATAGGTGAGCAGACAGGGTTGTGGAGCCAGGTCCTCTGTCCTCTTTCCTCCTTTCCACAGTCATGCTAACCCTACTAAACCCCGCCCCCCCGCCTTATTTATTTATTTTTCCCCCCAGTGTAGCAGGCTCACTGCCAGGCTGAGGGGCCAGGATTAGGCAGCAGTTGAGGTGGGGTGGGGGAAGGGTGCCAGGTACTGCCCGGCTCGGCAGGAGGGATTGTCTCATTAACTCCTCATTAACTTTGTCCTAAGGATTTGCTCTTGTGAATGCGGGATACACCTGTGGTCTTCTTGCTCCCATTTAACTAAAGATTCATTAAAGGCTGGGGGTGGGGGAAGGAGACTGACTTATCTGGAGACCAGGTGCTGGGGCTGAAGAATCTATTCAGATGGAAAGGTCCTAGTACGGAAACCAAGCCTTTGAAACAGTGCGGGGACTCTGGTCCCAGGAGTCTGCTGTTGCTGGGGGAGGCAGGGACCACTGGGGCTCTCACCACTGGGGCCCAGTGGGGGAGGAGTTATGGTCGGGTTGTTCTTGTCCCCAAGGAGAGTTCTGGGGCTGAAGCCTCATTCCAGCCCCTGACTTGGCAGTTGGTTTGTTGTGCAAGTGTTTAGCAGAGGAGACACGTGGCATCTGGGTTTGTGGGTTCTGCCAGTGCTCTCAGTGTTTAACCTCGCATTGCTACTTGCCTTTTCCTTTTCTTTGTCTCAAATCACACTCAAGTAGGCCAGGCTCAGTGCCTTGCTCTTCCTCCTGTCCTGCCTGCTTCTAGATTCTTAGGTTGAACTTTAGAGGAGAAGGGGCTGAAGGAGGAATCCCATTCCTAACCCCTGAAGTGTCTACAAGTTTTAACAGGGTCACTCGTGGGAGCCATTGAGAGGCTAAGAGGGCCCAAAGTCAGGCCAGGTCAAAAGCATTTGTCTGGTGGGGAGATTGAGTCAAAGATGCTCCTGACCCAGACCAGGCCAGATACTGGCTGGGGGTGGGGACTCAGGCTGGACTGGCAGGGTCCAGGGTCGTGGAGGAGTGTTGAGGACAGCTTCTGATGGCCTTGTCTCTGCTTTGAGGGGTTGCCACGTGGCTCTGAGAATGCCCCGCTTCCAGAGAGTTTCTCTCAAGAAGCTGGAGGCTAGTATTGCTAAGCCTCAGAGTGAGTCCACCCGTTCTGCGATGTGGTTTGCTCCCCCTGCTTGTAGAGAGGGTCATCGTGTTACCTGAGGAAGGACAGGATAGGTAACCCCCTTGGGCCACTTGTCTGGGGACCTTAGGCTTAGGACAGCCTTAGAAGAGGGTCCCTTTGTCAGCTTGATTGCTACCACAGGAGAGCTCCTAACCCCTGCCAGAGTCTGTTACTTAATCGGACAGTTCTTCCTAACAGCACCAGGTATGCAAACTGTGTGCACATCCCCGGAGGCTGGGTCAGCCATTCACTGGCTGTTCCTGCCATTGAGGGTACAGGGGTGCTGTGTACAAGATACAGGTGTGTCTTGGGCTCATTTACTTTACTTCGTAATTCAACTCTGGGCATCAAGAGAGATCTCAAAACATTATGCAGTAGAAATCTATCCAGGCCTTGGCTGCCCACCGCTCTGCCCTGCCACCCTCCTCCTCATTTGCCAGAGGGAAGAAATCAGCATCCTGTGTCTTCACCATTCAGATGCCCACCCACACCCCCACAGTGATCCCTCCACTGTAGACAAGAGACTGTAGCACCTCCCCTAGGGCTGGGGACCCTGCTGCCAGCCAACTTCCTCCTGGGTGTCTGTGGGCCCGGATTGTGGCCAGGATGGTTTGGGGGTTGGAAGCGGGAATAGGGTGACTCCCCTGCATTCCCACAGCCACTGTGCTTCCCACAGCACTTCCTCACCCCCCAGAGCAAGAAGGCCTTGCTCCTGGGGGCACATGGGCTATCTCCTGATTCCACAGAGCAGGAATCCTCAACTCTGAGAATATGGGGAAGGTTATGCAGCCCCGACCCAGACACAGAGCCACCCACATGCAAAAACTGTGAGCAATTTAAGAAAGTCACAGACCCCAAGGTAGGAACCCCTGCTCTAAGTGAACTTGGCACCTGGGGAGGTTAAAAGGGCATTGGCCTCTCCAGCATCTCTGCAGTCCACAGACAGCCTGGCTGGTCAGCTACACTGGGCTTGGTGCCCCAGCTTTTGGATGGCCTGGACAAGGGAGAGGTGAGTCTGCCACCCGAGGTGGTTCCTGAAAGGCTGAAGCTGCGTAAGCCAAGTGTTGGCGGTGAGGCCCCAGGCCCAGAAGGGCAGGCATTTTGGACAGAGCTGAGGAACTTCTGCAGGTGTTGGTTTGGGGGAGTTGCCAGGTGTTGGTTGAGGGGCACTAGTCTGGAAAAACCCAGTCGTCTGCTGATTGGCCTTGCTGGCTGCCCACGTTGTTGGAAGCTGGCCAGCAGGTGTTGCTTCAGCTTCCTTTCCCCTGTCAAATCATGCTGGGGGCAAGAAGGGTATTTTTGTCCTGACAACTTCTTAGCACCTTAGGGGAACACACAGCCCCCCCATACCTGCGACCTGCCTGCCCAATCCCCAGGAGAAGGCCACCGTCAGTCCTGGATTCCAGGGAGCCTTAGATGAAGGCCTGTTGTCCCAGGACTGTGGAATGGGCCCTGGAGAGGTGGGAAGTGGCCATGGAAGCTGCTCTTGGGCTTCTGCAGAGAGGCAGGGAGGACCCTGGGATCCCCACTGAGATTCCCTGGCTCTGCTTAGAATGAGAGACAGTGGATCTTGCTCCTGAGCCAGAAGCTGGGACATCTCTGTCCTGGACAGTGACCCCAAACATGCTGGTGCCTCAGACGGGCACAGCCAGAGCAGGAGCATCCACTGTCCCCCCCATCAGATGCCCGATGCCTCATCTGTGCTCGGGGGGCCTTCTCCTTGGGGCACCCCAGCCCTCGGGCTCATGTGGCACAGGGTGCCAGAGAAGGAGGGCACCAGGCTGGTACGATTTAAGAGGCTTTATTTTTCTAGTCCTGGATCTATGGTTTTAATTTGCTGTGTGACCTTGGACAGATCTGTTTCCCTCTCTGGTACTCTGGTTTGGTACAGTGAAGGAGCCGAACAGGATGATCTCCTAGAATCCAGTTCATGTGATGATCTTGGCCATGTCTCAGAATTCCTATTCCTAAGCCTTACTTAGCATGCTGGGAGAGTCTGGGTGGAAGAGGTCATAGGGCTGCCCCTGGGCCAAGGCCAGCCATTTACTGAGCACAGGAGAAGAGAGGCAAGCAGGAGTGTGTGGGCTTCCTGACCCCTGTCCTGAGGGAGACCTGGTGCCAGGGCATTGCTGGCTCCATTCCTCACACCCCAGTAAGTCCATCTGGTCAGGAATGTGGATGGGCACCTTCCTGCGCTGGGCACACAGCCAGGAGTGGGAGAGGTGCTCAGGGCAGGCAAGGCCTTGCCTCCTGTTACTTTCTGTCTCTAGGAGGAGACAGTCACTAAATATGATCATTTCAGGTCAAATGACTGCTATGAAGAAGGTGAAATTGGGTAATTGATTAGAGACTAAGGAGGAGGGAAAGGCCTGCTTGTGGAGGTCATTTTTTAGCCAAGATGCTGATGACAAGAAGGATTTGACCTTGATAAATCCAGGGACCTTGCATTCCAGGCAAAGGTACCAGCAGGGTAAAAACTCTGAGGCAGGTGTGTTCAGAGGCAGACAGGCTGCGTGGGGAGTGCAGGAGATGACACTGGACGAGGGGTGGCGGCCAGATCACAAAGGGCCTTGCAGGCCACGATGGGGAGGTTGACCTTTAGTCTATGTGCACAAGAGTTTAAACAGTTTCAGTGGTGATGATAGGTTTTAAGCTTGTACTGAGTACTAGGGATTGTCCTCAGCCCTTGATGTAGTTAGGTGATGACATTCAAAGTATGCGCTATGATCATTCACACCACTTTACATATGAGGAAACTGAGGCTCACACCCAGATGAGGTCACATGAGTGGCTAAGCACAGGCCGTGCCACCTGCTTTACGTGGCCTCCAGGGAGGAGGCCCAGAGCCCCCTCAAGCCTTGTGGCTGTTCCTCAGTTGTCCACTTGTCTGGGTGGGTCGGGGCTGCATGCCCTGACTGGGCTTCTGGAGGCACAGGGTCCCACCCATCAGCCTTGTGTGTGGTACCCAACCAAGCGTCATAGACATGGGCGCCCCAGTTGCTTTTGATGGTGCCTGGTCAAGGCGAGACGCAGAGCGGGTGTACGGCTTGTGGGGAGTTCACTCAGAGCCGGCCCGGGCGGTGGAATTGCTGGTGCCCTCACTTTCACTCACGGCAGGCTCTGTGCCCAGAAAGTGCTCCTGGCCTGGGCAAGAGGATGAAGTCACTTTCACAGGACTTTTATCATTCTTACCAAACCACTCCAAGCCCACGGGGTTGCTGAGGGCTGCCTCTATATTGCTTCGACTCTGACCAGTTCCTTTTTTCATGAGTGACCCACTGCCCCTGCCCTTGCTAGCCTGGTGCCCCCAACGTGGCCCTGGGCTTGGACAAGGCCAACTTCCTGGCTGTTAGTTTATAGCCTAGTTCTGGGGTGAACTCTCCAGGCTGCCTGGGGCAGGGAAAGAGGTGGTGGGTGGGCAGCTGTGGGGGAGATATGCTGACCTTGGGGGCCTCTGGAAGCAGCCCAGGTTTGAGTTTTGTCCGCTTCCCCTCAAGGTCAGCCATGCCAAGTCCGAGAGCTAAAAGTGTGGTGGGCACAGGGCAGGCTGAGCTGGTGGAATGAGAGTGGTGGGGAGGTTGGTTGCTGGGCAGGTTGCAGTGGGTGCTAAGAGGCTGACCTGGCTTCAATAAAAGCCTCATTCAGAACTGCTGAGCCCCTTCAATATGTGGGCCTTGGAGACTTCAGGTTCTTGGGAGGCGGAAGGGAGACACACTCAGGCAGAGTGGCCTCAACTGGGTGCCTCGCAATACAGAGTCAGCTGGCCTGGTGTTGGTGGGTGAACCCTGGCCCCCTACGGGGAGCCCGGCTGGCCCTGCTGTGCCTCTCCCTTCAGGGTGAGAGCTGGAGAGGCAGAGCTTGACTTTAGGGTGGGGGGTTGCCAGGACACTGGGAAGATGAGGTGACAGTTTACTGAGCCTGCCCCTGGCCTCCCCCAACCCCACTGCTGAGCTGGAAGCCAGGGTGTAGGCCCTGGCCACCCCTCCCTCTCCTCCCGGCCGCTCTCTGACTCTCAGAGCAGCCACGTTGACAGAGTCCTTAGTACCCTCCCCAAGGGAGGAGAGGCGGACTCCTGGCAGCTCCTGTTCCTCCCGTTGCCAGCCCTACCATGCCTCTCACGCCTGTGGTCTGTCCTAGTGACAGGCTGGCTTTTGGACCCAGCCCTGAGTGTGTGGCTGCATTTGGGGGAGGAAAGGGAAGCCAGTCCAGGCCCGCCACCGTGGCCACCAGCCTGGGAGCCACAGGAAACATGCCCACCATCAGACAGGACACCTGGCTCAGGGCCTGGTCTCCATGGCCCGTGGCAGGCCTGCCCAGAAACACGCCCAGGCAGCGCTCCCTCCTGTTCAGTGCCCTGTCCAGGGCCAACTTTACTGAGGTCCTTCTTGAGTCACTTCCTGATGTCCCTGTTCTGCTGTTTGAGGTGACAGTGCAGTAGACTGATTGAATGCCCTTGTTATTAAAAGGCACTTAGTTTTTATTACCCTCTCAAATCAACTCTGGACTTCGAGGGAAGTCCACCCACCTTCCAGGCAGGGCCAGAATGCCAGGCCTCAGCTCACGAGGCTGAGGGTAGAGCAGAGCCAGAGTGGAGGCCAGGGAAGGGCAGCCCCGGGGCGGGAGGCCAGGCCCCAGGCGGAGGGCAGGGGTGTGCTGGGGGCAGAGCTCCTGGGGCCTCTGGCTCCTGTGCTGTGGAAATGACAGAGTGGCGTAATAAGGGAAGGTTCAGCCTTCGGAGGTGGGGCCACAGGGCTGGAGGAGAGGAGACAGAGGCTGGGGAACCTGTGGGGCCCCCAGTGAATATTGTTTTCAGGGTCCCTATCTTCCAGTGAGCCCCATGTTACATCCCAGAGTAATGGTCACTGAAGTGGCTGCTTCTGACTGTTTATCCCCAGCTGCCCACAGACGAGGCCACCAAAGGCCCCTTATTATGGATTAAAGGACCCATGTAAGGGCTGGTGGTGACAGGAATCATCCCCAGGAGACTTTCGGGCGAGCTGTGTGGTTGCAGGAGTGTGGTATAGTGGAAAAAGGGTGGCCTGCGGTCAGAAGGACCTAGGTTTGAATGTGGCTCTGTCACCTACAAGGGAGCAGGAATAGGAGACCGCAATGGTGAGAGGGGCCCAAACTCGCTGGGTGCCTCCTAAATGCCGAGCACTGGCAGGCCCTCATAGCAGACAGAAGGACAGCTGATGGGGTCCCCTGCCCCAGGCTGGTGAGAGACGGAGAAGAAGGCTTAGGACTCTCAGTGGGGGTCCCCGAGGACATTCCTGAAACCCAGCTCTGGAGGACACTGCCCACCGTTGGAGCCTCAAGTCCTCTCGCCCTCCTGCAAGACCGCTTTGGTGCTTCCTGTCCTAGAACTGAGGCCTCTTGGTCCAGAAAGGTGAGGTGGCCTCTCCCAACCACCTGCAGGGTTCCCAGCAGAGGCTCGGGATTCTGTTGCGGGAGACCCAGTGCTCTCCTGGACATTAACCCAAAGGTCAGCCACTTCCCTTTGGGAGAGGTCTGAATGTGTAGCCACGATTCAGTGGCTAAATGCAAAGACAAGGAGAAAACAGTTGAGCTGCTGTCAGTGGCAGTGTTGTGGCCCAGACGTTCATAACTTTCTTCAGGATGTTTTGTGACCCGTTCCTGTCTCCTGTCTGTGCCCCCCCCTTGAGGGAGCCCCACTGCACGTATCTTACCTTTGGTGGGCCTCCCCAGCCTGGCCCTATGAAAGCCCCGATGAAAGCCCCATCTGTCTCCCTCCTTCAGATGATGTGATGTCCCCCAGGTACCTGCTCCCCTGGGCCCATGGGTGGCACTTGTTTGCTGGGACTAGAGGGTGAGCAGTCAGGTGTTCCTGACTGTCCACTGACATCCAGGGCTGGCTCCTCCACCCTGAGCACTAATCTAATGAGGAAATAGCGGAGTCCACATTTCCCAGGGGTTATAAATAGCCACAGCAGTTCAGGCAGCATCATTTGTCTGGAAAATGTCCCATGTCCCTCTCCACTCCCAACCCTCCCTTCTCTGTATTTAAATGACATCCCGAAATAGATTTGGTTTCTGAAGGCTGCCAGCCTCCTGGGAGAAAGCAGCATTGTTAGGGTGACAAGGGGCTGGGCACACCTTCCTGAGTGGGGACCAGGACATCACCTGCAGCAAGGACCAGGAAGATGGCAGGGGCAGGGATTCACAGCGAAACAAGAAAAGTGGCACCTTACCCAGGCCTGGCCTCAGAACGGCTGGAGCGTGTGACAGCAGCAAGTGCACCTGGCAGGCTGCAGAGGGGTGGGAGCTTAGTGTAGCAGGAGGACAGAGAGGATCTGAAGATCCTGTGGCCTGGGGTATCCAGGAAGGTTTTCTGGAATTGGCAGGGCTAGAACTGGGTCTTAGCATCAGGAGTTGCTTTTTCTTGCTATTTGGCAGCTGGAACAGAAGCGACAAGAAGGGAGGGAACAGAAAGACTGTATGGGAGGTGGCCTGCCAGCACCCAGGACAGCCTGCTCAGCCAGACCACACTCCAGGAGGCCTGATGTCTTTCTGGGCAAATAACGGTAACAGCAGCTGCTGTTGTTGCTGAGATGTGCAGGTGCCAGGTTAGGTATTTTGCACGTTATCTTGCAGCTTTAGCGGAGAGGGTGAGTCAGGGAGACTGGATTTCATACCCCAGGTCTCACTTCCTAGTCGTATGGCCCTGGGCAAGTTCCTCATACTCGTTAAGCTTCAATGTTCTCATCCGTAAAATGGGAACAGCTGTGAAGGCTTAAACCTCACAGGTTTGTTACAATAATTAACTGAGATGCTGTATGTAAAGAGCTTGTCCTAGTGTCAGACTTATAGGATGTGCTCAAAATATGCCAGTTGCTGTTACATCTTCCATAACAACCAGATGAGGTAGGTACGGACACCCCCATGAGGATTTAACAAGGTTAAATCCTTGCCCACATTCACACAATTGGATGGAAGACCCAGATCAGCCTGACTCCAGTCCCTGCACTGTCCCCACTCAGGCTGTGTCCAGATGCTGCAACAGTACTCAGGGAGGGACCACTGGCTCAGTCCTTAGCAGCAGCCAGGGGGTGCCAGGTCATGGGAGGCTTGGGCAGGGGAGAGGCTTTAGATAAATTCAGTCAGGTGCCAGGGCCATGGAATTGGCCTGAGTCTTACGCTGAGAGATCTGCCTTCAAAAGGATTGTTACTTCAGAATGTATCACCAAAAGGTAGCATCTGCCTCAGTCAGTTGACAAAGAACAGTTAAGATCTCTCTACCTGGTTTGGCCACTGCTGGCAGAGCTAGGGGTAGTCCCAGGACCTGTGTCTAAGACCCAGTGGTGGGGATGGGATGTAGGAACTGCAAGGGGCAGCCCGTGCTATAGGTCCTAGGAGGGTCTGGGACACAAAGATGTTTAGAGGGGAGGGAGGTTTCAGGAAAGTGAGGCCAAAGTTGGGGCTTCCTTTAGGACCCAGGATGAGCTGTGGCCTCAAGCCTTCAGAGATAGGGAGCCTGGGCAGAAGCCAGGCTGGTGACCACCTCAAGCTTACCTGTGTTTGAGGAGGTACTAGGGACAGTTGTCCTCCCCAAGGGGTGCTTGGTTCTCTCAACACCACTCTGTCCAGTTCCATCCCTCTTCTGGGCAGGAACTGACTGCTGAAGCTGGGCCTGGGCCACAGCTGGCCTGAATGCAGGGCCCAGAGTGAGCCCAGTGCAGACCCCAAATCTAGTTTTTCTCCTGAGGTGGCTGTTGGAGGAGCAGCGTGCAGACTATGGCACACATACCCCTGGTGGTGGGTGCGCAGAGCCTTTCCCAGGGCTATGTGGGCAGCTTACAGAGCCTCAACTACCACAGGTGTTATTTCCAAAGAGCGATCTGCCTGAAAGGCCCAAGGCTCACCATGGGGGCTTGGCCCCAGGCTCCCAGACGTCCTGGGTGGTGAACAGAGGAATGTTGGTGCAGGTGTCGAGAAAGTAAGAGACTCAAATAGCTGGTTAAAATCCTTTCCAAAGTCAGGTGCTATCCAGTTCTTTGCCTTCCACAAAGCTGATGGAGGGCCTTGTTGTCAGCTGAGAAATCATTTGAAAAATAATGTGGAAAACATTTAAAGAATCACGTAAAATTGCTATAATAAAATTCTTCTCGGCCCCGTCTATTATTTATGAGAGCATATGTTTATCATTTACATCCTTTAAAACAAAACCAAAAAAATTATGAACAGAATTGGTGCTAACCTCCGCTTCACTCTAGCAAAAAATAAGTAATATTCACATAGTACATCAACTAAAACAGACAAAATGTCCCCCACATCTCATTAAGAGATACAGTTCCACCAAAATTTTTGATAGTGTACTACTAATCATGGTAATTATCCATAATATGTTTTTTTTTTTTTTTTTTTGTCTTTTTGTCTTTTTTCGTGACCGGCAACGGATCGCAACCCTCAGTGTCGCGCCCGTACCGGACCGGGACCGGCAACAGGATCGCTACCCTCGGTGTTGCCCCCGCTCCTCGCTCAGCCAGTGAGCGGCCGGTCTGTATGTGGGATCTGAACCCTCGGCGGGAGCGCCGCCGCGCTTCCCAAGCGGTGCACTGTAGCAGTGCGCCACCGGGCCGGCCCCATAATATGTTTTGAATGTTCTGAGGAAATTTTTCATTTCAATTTATAGATATTTTTGTGAAAGCAAAATATAATGTGGTGATTAATAAAAGACTTGAAAATATAAGTTAGGACAAACTTCTTTAGCAGAAATGGAATAGAAACCTACATCTGAGGAGAAAAAGCAGGATTTCTGCAAGGGAAAGAAGAGCTTGTTGATATATTTTTAAAATGGACGATGGTGGGTATCAAATCACTATGATATTTAGGTTTCAATGAGTACATTTAAAAGAATAACAGTTTTATTCTAAGATGGCAATATTTAGATTATTTTGGAAATTATATTCTTTGCAGGTATTTAAACTTGTCAGGGAAATGTTCAGATGTTAACATAAAAATGTGCCAGGGAGTACATAGTTTCTATTTGGGGGGTGGGGGAGTGGCTGCCAGGTAAGGGGATGCAATCAGAATTATTTTGTGGGGCCTTATTTTGAAGGCCACCAAGTTAGAGAAATGGAGTCCTTAACAGTCCCTTGCGAGTGATGCTCCTGACTCCCCCCGCCCCCGCCCGGCATCTGCACCTCCATGGGGTTCCAGCCCAAGTCTAGGGACCTCCCCTATAGAGAGTGTTTGTTTATTTGGGAGTCAACTGCCTAACCCAACTTACCTCACTAAATCTTCACTACAAGCCAGTGAGGCAGGTCTGTTACTGGCTGCCATGTATAGTTGAAACAACGGAGGCTCGGCGAGGTTAAAATTGGCCCGGGGTCACATTCCTGAAGCGGCAGAGGCGGGATTCAAACTCAGGCAGCCTGACTCCTGAGAACGGATTCCTCACCTGCACGCTGTGCTGCCTCCTGTCCAACACGTCCACGTGCACGGACGGGGCGAGTGTCTTTCCTTTCGTGAACCTAAGTTTCTGGATCTGTGAGATGGGGTGGCAATACCTAACTCACAGGGCAGTGGTCAGGAGTAAATGAGGTGTGGTGGGCAAAAGTGCCTAACAGAATGTGCCCACCCCTTCATGGGGCGGGGGTCCTCCACTAACCAGGGCCACCCTGCAGGGTTGATTTGGAGATAAGCATCAGACCCCCCCCCCAATTAGTTCTGCCCTCCTGACCACATAGCTGTCTGGTGAGCAGTTACCGACCAGCAGCAGGGACAGCTCTGGCCTGTCTCTGGGCTGCCACCTCTCCCTCACATGCGTTCTCTCTCTCTTTTTCTCTGCAGTTGGACCCACAAACTGTAGAGACCAAGAACTGGCACACGGATGTGATTGAGATGAATGGGGTGAGCCTGGGGAGACAGGGAATGTCTGCGCAGCAGGTGGGCAGCCCTGCCTTCTGCTTTTCTCAGCGTCCTGTGCTGTCTCTACCTCTCCTAGTCCAGTCCCCCTGTCATCTGCCCACACCCTTCCCACGCCATCATGGGGGTGTTCAGGGAGCCCTGGATGTGGAGGTAGCCTCTGTTTGCAGACCTGGGGAGGGGGCCCCATGTTCTAGGGGGCGTTCCTCAGGCACTCATGCCCTGGGGCCCTTGTGCCTGCCTCACCCCCATCCCTCCCAACCAGATCAAGGTGGAATTCTCCATGAAGTTCACCAGCCGAGATATGAGCCTAAAGAGGACCCCGTCCAAAAAGCAGACCGGTGTCTTCGGTGTGAAGATCAGCGTGGTGACTAAGTAGGTGTTGCCTCCGGTGTCCAGTGCTGGCATCCACGCCTGGGTCCCCGCTGGCCCCTGCTCCCAGCCCTCTCTGCCCGCTCCCAGCACCTCATCAGTCACCCCAGGTTCAATAGTCACAGACGTCCAGTGTGCAGGCCAGAAGTGACTCACTGCGCTGTGTTCTCTGCTCACACAATGCTTTGGAAATAAGCCAGCATTTAAACATGGGAAGATTTCACAGCCGGGAGCCCATGTGTTGGCTCGACAGCAACAAGCTGGAATCCAAGGAGTGGCTGCCCCTTGGGAAAGGACATGTGTCCTTCAGCTCATCACCACCCCTCTGTCCCCTGTGTCCCCCAACCTGGCCCACCTCCCTCATTCAGGTTACCTGCTGGGCCCCCCACAGGCATTTGAAGCTGAGGGAACAGTCTTTCCTGAGTCTTTGGGCTTATCTCCCAGGTCTTTCTCCTGCATGTGTCCCTGCTGTCCCTTGGGTGGGCTGGGGTGGCCAGACTCTTTCTCAGCCCTTTCCCTGCCCCCACACCTGATCCTAGAGGTGAGAGCTCTCCACGGCCTAGGCGTGCGGGGGTGAGGTGGCCACAGTGGGACCGCCATCGGAGGCCTCCTTCCACCTGACCCTCCCCTTACCCCCTTGTCCCCAGGCGGGAGCGCTCCAAGGTACCCTACATCGTCCGGCAGTGTGTGGAAGAGGTGGAAAAAAGGGGCATTGAGGAGGTTGGCATCTACCGGATATCAGGGGTGGCCACGGACATCCAGGCGCTGAAGGCTGTCTTTGATGCCAGTGAGTCTGGGAGGCCCAGCCTGGGCAGGAGGGGTGTCTGGGTGGGCTCCTGGGGCAGGAGAGAGTTAGTGGATCCAGGAGGCCTTCTCCCTGGAGAGGCCTGGGCTCATCAATGGCAGAAGAGCCTTAGTCTGTGACCTGCAGTCCACCATGTCACGGAGTGGACCATTCTGAGTCCCCATGGCTAGCGCCTTTTCTGCATTTTTTCATGCATCCCCCCCACCCAAGCCCTTATCTACTGCTACAGATAAGACTGAAGAAGCTCAGAGAGGACAAGTCACTTGTCCGGGATTACCCAGCTTATAGGTTTTGAACCTGGACTTAAACTCAGATCCTTCTGACTCCAGAGTTTGTGTTCCTGGCTTTCTTGCTACCTCCTGGGTGTTTAATGGGCTGCTGGGACATTAAAGAGCTTTGAACCTAGGCTTGCTGGCTCTTGCCTCCCTCTGCTTTCTCCAGAGCCTCGGGTGCCCTTTGGAGCACATCTTCCCCTGTATAAACTCCTTAGTGGTAGGGCCTGATCTTTCTGGTTCCTTCTTACCCCATCCTGCTGGTTCAGGCTGCAGCAGCAGCAGCATACCCAACAGACAAGAAACCTGAATTGGCCAGGCTGTGATGATCTCACATGGAGCCGAGAGGGGCCCGGTGGGGGAGCTTGGGGCAGAAGACAGAACAAGGGTCTGGGATCGTGCTGGCACATGGCTCCTCTGTGCGACCAAAGCCTTAGCTTTGTTGGGACTTTTTTTTTTTTTTTTTTTTTTTGGTGGCTGGCCAGTACAGGGATCCAAACCCTAGACCCTAATGTTATCAGCACTTTGCTCTAACCAAATGAGCTAACCAGCCAGCCCCAGGACATGATTTTAGGTGTGAAAAATGTGCAGTGCCTTCCAGAGAGGGGCTGGAAGGAGGGCACGTGCCACATGGAGTGTACGTGGCTCTGGAGCTCTGGGTAACAGGTCATGTGCCCTCCTGTTCCCTGGGAAGCAACAGCAGACAGACCCCAGCCTGTCTGTCCCTTATCTCCTTACCCCCAACTGACAGAGCTGAGTCACAGACACCAGTGGGCACTGCCTACATCTTGCCTCTCTCAGGGAAACCAGAACCAGAAACATTGTGGGTGGGGCTCTGTCTCAGAACGGACATGGGGATGGAACAGGGCTGCCCACCCAGCTGAGGGCTGCCGGGAACAGAGGGATGACTCAGGCCAGCAGCCCCTGACCTCGCCTCCTCCACTACAGATAACAAGGACATCCTTCTGATGCTGAGTGACATGGACATCAATGCCATTGCTGGTACCCTCAAGCTGTACTTCCGGGAACTGCCTGAGCCCCTCCTCACAGACCGACTTTACCCAGCCTTCATGGAGGGCATCGGTGAGGCTCCTGGGGGTCCCGAGGGCTGGGCTGGGCTGAGCCAGACCACCCTGGCCAGCAAAGTAAGAGCAAGAGAAGACACCTGTGGCTTCCTTGCAGCCTGATCTTCCCAGTGCACCGGGAAGGCGAGGTGTGGCCTGCTGGACCCTCCCACCTGCCTCTCTTCCCTCCTTTCCCCATGGGCAGCCCTCTGTGCTTCCTACTTGGACACTGACCTCCTTGCTTGTCAGAAGCTGGCATCCCAGAGCCAAGGAGGAGGCAGGTTCAAGCCAGGGCACTGTGGAGATGGCTGTGCTGAGCATTCTAGAACAACCACCCTCCTATCTCCACACCTGTACCAATGGCCCTGGCCCACAGGCCTCCTACCTGCACCCACCTGGGCACAGCCCTCCTGCCTACTCTCCTTCTAGGGCTTCGGCCCCGCTGGGAAATAAGAAGCCCACAGAAGGCTGCTCGCCCCCTTGCACCAGTGTCAGAGGTGGTTGCAAGTGAGCAGATGTCACGTCACTGGCAGCACATGTCACCACTGGCTTCAACTTAGCCATACAGACCGGGGGTGGGAAATGGCACCAGCAGCAAAGGCCATGCAGTGAGGGGAAGGTAGGGGCTGCTTCCCACCAGCCTGCCTCTGGCTGAGTTAACAGTAGTGCTGTAGCCTCCCAGAGGAACCAGCTGCCAACAGCCCACCCAAACACCAGGCCCTTGCCTGCAGGATCTGCTCCCCTGAACACCTGGCAGCCTGGGCTCTCCCTCAGGGTCCCAGAGCCCCATGATCAGGGAGCTCTGTCTAGGGATTCCTGCCCCAGAAGCCGAGCCCTGCCCTAGCCCATCTCTCCCCACAGCCCTGTCAGACCCTGCTGCCAAGGAAAACTGCATGATGCACCTCCTCCGCTCCCTGCCCGACCCCAACCTCATCACCTTCCTCTTCCTGCTGGAACACTTGAAAAGGTAACGGGGAGGGGCCCAGGGTGGGACAGGGAAGCCCAGGCTGCCCAAGTAGGGAGCATGTACTGCTGTGGCACCAGCCTCAGCCCCTCCTCACGGGCGCTGGCCACTGTTGGGCCATCCACAGCAGGGCGAGAGTTGGCTTTTCAACTTCTTGCACTTGCATTCTTCTGTTCTGAGCAATACTTGGGTCCTAATAGCAACCTCAGATATTGGCCATGAAATGCCTAGGATGGCAGGGCTAGAGCCAAGGACTGAAGATGGACTTTACAATCAGTAGGTCCCAACCTATCAGTGGTTCATTCAATCAATTTAGCATCTTTTAAATGAAATAGAATAGACAGCATCAGGGTACACTGCAAGCAGTATGCTTAAGTGTCAGTTTGTTCAGTTACATATAGACGTGTTCTGGGTTACAACATAAAAAGTGTGTTCATAATTGTGTGTTAGTCAAAAAAAGCTTGGGGGCCGGCCCGGTGGTGCACTGCTACAGTGCGCCGCTTGGGAGTGCGGCGGTGCTCCCGCCGAGGGTTCGGATCCCACATACAAACCGGTTCCCGCTCACTGGCTGAGCGAGGTGTGGGCGCAACACCGAGGGTTGCGATCCCGTTGCCGGTCCCGGTCCGGTACGGGCGCGACACTGAGGGTTGCGATCCGTTGCTGGTCACGAAAAAAGACAAAAAGGAAAAAAAAAAAAAAAAAGCTTGGAACCCACGGGTCTTGGCCCACACTTCATTTAACAGATAGAGAAATTGAGTCCCCAAGCCCAGCAGGGACTTGCATGGGTTAGCAGCAGATCTGTCTTTAGAACCCACATCTTCCAAATCCTAAGTTAAGATTTTTTCACCTTCCCTTCACCCCTTCTTGTCAGGTCAAACTGGGACCTGCTAAAGTTGATGCCTGCAGCAAAGTTCAGAATTGACACTAGCCCTGAAGGTGTCCTCAGCACTCTATTTTGAGCCCAGGCCTGAGTGGAGAGAGAAGTTACTGGGCACCCTTTAAATCCACTTGCCCCCCAGGACCAAGGCGTTCCTTCCCGCCCCCCAAAGGAGGCTGCTCTGTGGACCAGTTCCTCCCTGAGCTCAGCCCCCACCCTAGGCCCCAGCACCTCACTGCAGCTCAGCCAGGCCAGGCTCGGGAGAGCCCGCAGAGACCTGGATGCGCCTGGGACTGGTGTCTTGTTTTTCCCATTATGAGACATTTTCCCTCTGGTTTGGCCAGGACCAAAGCCCTAACCAATTCCCAAATAGTTTGGCGAGCCTTGTGGGGAGGACGCACGGAGGAGGAGTGGGAAGGGAAAATTCATTAGGTTTTCCACCCTGGGAACTGGGCACAGTCTGTTCCCACATCTGGGCCCGGCTGGGGCTGTGTGTGTGTGTGTGGTGTATGGTGTCTGCGTGTGTGTGTGGTGTGTGGTATCTGCGTGTGTGTGTGTGTGTGCGTGTGTGTGTGGGTGTGTGTGTGTGCGCGTGGTGTGAGGGGCCAGCCCCGCTGCACAGCTGCCTGCTGGCATTGCAATGTTTGCCCGTCTGTGCGCGGGGCGGGTGGGTCTCAGCGGCAGAAACATTTGCTGGGACTGGGGGAGGCTCAGAGCCTCTGTGACGTGTGTGGTGATACTGGGCCTGCCTGGACTCCAGCCGCAGATGGCAGCTCCTGCTGTCACTCAGGGGAAGGATCTATAGAGCATCTGGCCTGTTATGTAAGAGAAGCAGGGGAAGATCCAAAGGAAGGCAAGTTGGGGTCCCATGAGGCAGACCCTTCTGGAAGGATATGGAAGGATAGCCCTTGGGCTCCATCTGCGATTACTCTGCTCCTGCCACAGCACAGCAGGCAGAACCTTAGGTCATAGTTAGCAACTGCCGCTGGGGCTCCAGGCCCTCCTGCCCTTTCTCCGACTGCCCCAGCCACTGTGACTCTTCCTCTGGGCTCCTTATCGACTGATGATGGGTAAATAGCAGAGTGGTTAAGATCATGGGTTCTGAAGGTGGACTGCCCAGATTCGAATCCCAGCCCTACCACGTGCTAGCTGTGTGACCTTGGGCAAGTTACTTAACCTCTGTATTTCGGTTTCTTCATCCCTACAGTGGGGATGATGACAGCAGTACCTACTGCAAAGGATTGTGATGAGTACAAATTATAGGGAAAGTTCTTAGAACAGTAATATCATTATCTGCAAGGCAAGGGAGTTGGAGTTGATATCTGTGGGTGCTTGTGGCTCTGGCACTTTAACATCAGTTCAGGGGGTGTCCCAGAAGCTGGGAACCTGTTACAGTAATATACTGGGACATAGCTGGGGCATTGGTCCCTTGGCTTAGTCCCATCCACCGGGAGGTCTCTCCCTTTAGGAGGGGAGGCTTCCTCTTCCAGGACCACCTTCCAGGAGTCCTTCCGGGAGTTCCTATAGCTAAGGCCAAGGGTGCTGGAGCTCCAAGTGGCTGCTGGGGAATGAGTTCTTTCTTTTCCTCCTCTCCCCTCCATCTCAGGGTTGCTGAGAAGGAGCCCGTCAACAAAATGTCACTTCACAACCTGGCTACCGTATTTGGCCCCACGTTACTAAGACCCTCAGAAGTGGAGAGCAAAGCACACCTCACGTCAGCTGCAGACATCTGGTCCCATGATGTCATGGCACAGGTACCACCAGCACTGCCCAGGCCATGGCTGGCGGAGGGGTGAGACAAGCCCCCCCAGGGGTAGAGAGAGCAGTTCAGCGTCCCCACACTTCTCTCCTCCTGGGCAGCTGGGTTGATAGTCTGTAGGATGTCACCCGAGAGGCAGGGCTGTGGACAGTCTTGCCCCTCCCAGGCCAAAACAAAGTATTTGAGCCTAGACAGGGGCCCAGAGAATTCCTGGAAGTGCCTCAATCTCAGAAAGCTTGTCCTCATGTGTGGGAGCTCTTGGGTTGCTTCTGGTATCAGGAGGCTTCCCTGGGATACTGGCAAGACCCAGGGAAGGGGCCAGTCTGAGGCAGGGCTGCCAAACCAAAGCCGACTTCAGGATCAGGTTGGAAGCTTATGACTTAAGCCGGGGAAGTGGCCCCAGGCTCCCCCACCCTCTGCCCTGCAGTGCCCTCTACTGCTGCAAATGGGCAGACACATCTGGGCTTCCAAGAAAGGGGAGGTGGCCAGAGCCAGCCTGGGGAGTGTGAGGGGGCAACCCAGACTTGACCCCAGCCCAGGGACCATTTCTTCTCAGCAGGTCAGATGAGGAGGGCCAGAAGGACAAGGACCCCAGACTCAATCTCCCCTCTCTCCCCACAGGTCCAGGTCCTCCTCTACTACCTGCAGCACCCCCCCATTTCCTTCGCAGAACTGAAGCGGAACACACTGTACTTCTCCACTGATGTGTAGCCCGAGGCGGGGGCGGCTGTGGGGGGTGGCCAGGGCCAGCCTCTCCAGCTGGGGGCCCAACTGACTTGAAAGACTGCAATAGAAAACTCCCAAACTCAGCACTCCAGACTCCAAGGGAAGCCAACTTCCAAGAACTGGAATATGTGCATCTTTTGTGCCACCTTGTACAAAGCCAGCTGACCAGCCCCCAGCCTCACCTCCGCACCCTGGGCTCCCGCCCTCCGTACCTCTAGTTGTGTCTAATGCTCCATGCTGTTCGGGATTTGTTTTATATATATTTGTTCTGCAGAAAAGGTAGTGACCGACCTGGTATGGGCACACTGACAGCCTGCTTTGTTCTCTCATTTCCTCCAACACTTTCTTTCCTCCAGAGTCCAGTCCAAGGGCTTTTATTTTGCGCGGTGTAACTGCTGCCAGCTTCTCCTCTCTTGGCCCTGTTCCCAGACTGCTGTCTCCTGGCAGCCCCCCCTCGTTTTTCCTCTGCGCTCTTCCTTCCAGCCTGCCTACATGCATGTGCAGCCTTGGTTTTCGCTCCATCACCTTGAAAGTCCTGAAGAGGCCTGGGTGGCAGCAGCAGTGGGCCTGTCTGATGCTGCCGTTTGCTGCCACCAGCCCTCTTCTTCCTCTCCGCCTGTGGAAGCACACCCGCTCTTCCTTGCTGCCTGTGCAAATGTTGGACAAGGAGACAGACTCGCACTAATCCTCAGCTTAGCACAGAGTTGGAGAGCTGATTTCTGGAATTTTCCGTTTGAGAATCTCCATTTTTGGGGTTTATCTATTCTATCTCCTGCCTACCAGTGAGGCATCTTTGACTGTTTCTTCTACTGCTTTTCAGTTCCTTTTCCCCTGGTGTTGCTTCCTTTGAGTGTACAGACTCACAAAAAGTGACCTGCTATCAAGATAGCCAGAAGGTCAGGAAGGAATCTGGGGGTGTGGGAGAGTCAGGCTGCTGAGGAAACAAGACAGGTTGATCCGTCAGACGAGTGCCATGCAGCACTGGGTGTCCTGTGTTGTGGGGGGAAGCAGCTTTGAGAAGCAAGGAGTTGTAGTGGCTTTTCTAACGGAGCTGAACTTCCTGGAGGGCAACTCAGATGGCTGAAGCAGGTGTCCAGAAACAGGTCCCCTCCAGGAGGCTGGCATCTCACGTACCTCGTGGTACCTTTGCCTTAGATTTTACACACATTTTCCACAGCTGAGCACTGCCACGGGGCAGCCCCACTGCCACGTGTGCTCCAGGGCCTGGAAAAGGAAGGTGCACAGCCCAGCGGTAGCCAGCCATCATGGTGCTGCCCCCTACCCCGTCCCGGCTTCTAGATGCAGCCTTTTCGGTGAACTCTGGGAAACACCAGAAGTTGGGGGAGGATGAGGGATCACAGGCACCTGCCTCTCTTGGAACTGGGGTTTACTGGGGGCCCTCCTTGTTGTCACTCTATTCCAGAGTAGGGGATCAGCAGGTTCCCTCCCCAACTTTGAGACCCATTGCTCAGGACTAGAAAGGAGTGAGATATATTCCCAAAGCGCAGTTCCCACCTGAGCAGCGGCTGTTGGTCAGCGGCAGTTAGCCTGGGAGGGCAGACACTCCTAGCTACAGGGGCTTGAGCTACAGCACAGCTCCCTGGATCTTCTGGCAGAGAGTAGATTCTGGGCCATCAGGATTGGGGAAAACAGCTCCCATTGTGTATGCTCAGGGCTGAGTCTTAAAGAAGGGTTTGCTGGCCCTAAAGCTGTTGTGCTTGCTCAGGCAGGGCCCTTTCTCATCCTGTTTATATTTGTTGCCTTCAGCAGAACGGTACACATTCTGTGCATGTTGGAGGAAAGAAATGCCTAAAAGGAAAGAAATTCTGACTACCCAGCTGCCTAATAGCAGCTTAGCAAGAAGCCCCACTCCCTGGGACAGGAGGTGGGGAAAGGATGCCACTTGAGCCTAAAGATCGCAGCACCTGAACATTCCTGAAGTATCTGCTTGGCACTCAGGTGGTGTGTGGCATGGACAGTTCTTGCTTGCTTCCAAAGGGATTGACAGGAATGAGTTAGGGCCTAACTACAGAAAGTTACAGCCAAAAATGGGTGCTTCTGACTTCCCCAAAGCAAGGAATGTTGCTTCTCAGCATCAGGTAGCTACTGCACCCCCAAGCTTGCTTAGGCAGGATAGGAGGAAGGCTGCAAAGGCCGAGATATGCAAAAGGTTCATAATATTTATAATTCTACCCCCAGAGTGGGGAGGGGAGGGTGCCAGACCTGGACTAAGCTGCCACAAGGAAAATACCTGGTGGGTTCTCCTGAGAGACAGGGACTATGCAGCCCAGAACCCCATCACTGTGCCCAGCAGGGTGGGCTGTGCCAACATGAGCCCAAGAGACAGGCTACAGAAATCCCAGGTATGCCTGTCCCTGCTGGGCAATGGCTGAGGGTTGCCAGTTTTTGCTGATACAGGTAAGATGGGACCCTTCATTAATATTTGACTTTAATAAGTTGGTAAGGATATATCTTTTTTTTAATCTGTTCTGTTTCAACTTATGTAGATTATTATAAATTGATGTAAACCATGTGAGAGAAAAATGTTAATAAAAAAAAAATGCGAAGCCCCAACATTTGCACAAACTCAGCCCTGTGGTGTGGATGTTTGTGTTCTCAGTAGTCCAGGGAAGACCACAAATCTAAATATTTAACTCTTCCAGCTGCATCCAGATGTGAGTTTCCAGGAATCTATTTACCTAGTTAACTCCCCTTGAGCCTTCCCTTTGGCCTGTGGGGACTGGGGCAGAGTTTGCAGGGGAGGTGAGTTCATGTTCTCTCCTTCCTCTTCAAGGCCTCCAGGTCAACTACCAGCCAGGCTGCTTCTGGTCTCATCTGCATTTCCTGCTACAGTTCCTTGCACAAATGTACAAATGTCCCACCAGGGACCGGGTCATCAATATGCCTCGGAGAGATAGTAGGAAGTGTCCATTGGAAAGGAAGCTTTTTATTTTACATAAACTTTTCTCTGCATTTTCTTGGAAGCAGCATGTCTTTGGGGCAGCGCTTTGCTCTAGTCTTGTTGGAGAAGCTGGATCCCCGGAGGCCAGAGGCTCCTTTTGAGAGAGCTAATGGGGTTACTATAGGCTCCTACCAGCCTAAGCCAGTGGACACTGAGTTTATTCTGAAGATCAAGAACAGATGTCTCTGAAAATTGCTGTTTGGTTTATGAGCTCATACTGGTTCTCTCGCCATCTCAAACAGGAAACTATTCATCTCCTCTCTTCATTGAATAGTCAGTGTGGACAATGCTTGGCTTACTGAACTAAGGGCTACTGAGAGCTCAGGGCTCATCTTTTCCAAGGTAGTATTTCCTGCATTTGCTCCCACATGCTAGACCAGCTAGAAGAAGATCCCAGGCATCCCAGTACTTTGACAGGTACAAATAGGAATGTCTGACTGCCCTTGCTTCAAAGTGCTTATAGGTGGGATATATACAGTGACAGTAGAGAAAACACTCCTAAATTTATTCTCAGAGCTCTGGGGAATGCTCCAACTGGCCCAGAAGCAATGGCTGGATGGACATTACATAGAATTCGCTACAGAAGGACATGATCCCTTGCGCTAGCGCACATTCATTCCAAGGAAACAGAAGACATGGTCAGAGGAAGGTGTTACCAGCTGGCTCTGACATCATCACTCACAGACAAATGTACACTCAGGATGATACCTGGCATTTAAACTGAGTCTGAATTCTGGTTAGAGGAGGGTGGGCTAGAAGACAGCAGATGAAGAAGAGAGCAAAAAAAAGGTGGAGGAGTTACTGTACAGTAGAAAAAAGAAGACCCAGGAATTACACTGCCCCCCCCCCCAGCCTACCTGCCCGCCCCTGCTCCCCAGGGGCAAAAGCCCAAGATCATCAACCATCTCTCCAGCAAAGCACCCAAGCAGAGTGCACCAGTGGTGGAGCCCAATTGTGAAAGGCTATTTTTTTTGCCTGTGGCACACAATGAGGCCAAGCTGCTGTTGTCAGAAAAAGACCACAAGGTCAAGTCAAAAACATGTAACATTTCAAAATAAAACCAAAAACCCATTGATACAAGAGAACAAGGGTAGGCATGAATAGCCCCTCAGTAACTTCTGATCTTAGCCAGTAGCTGCTGAGACTGACTCACCAGGATGACCTTAGCAGGATCCTTCCCACACGTGTCCTTGAGCTGGTCCTGATCCAGTAGTCAGATCACAAAACCAATGTGTGGTTTGGCAAACTGAAGACATGCCTATCAGCCAGCCCACTGGAGGGTTTTTTAAAGAAGGCCAATATGGCTTACACATGGAATTTCAATGCATCCTAGGAAGGGAATAGGCTGGGCTTTTGGGACAGGTCTTGGCTGATGTAATAATCTTGGTGAGGATGACACAGTCCTCTACAAACCCTGAGAATCTAACATTCCCAGACCTCTCAGGAACATTCTCCCTCTTCCTTTGGATGTCCAATCATTGGGTCACCTGGCACCATTTTGGGGAATTGAGGAATTTGAAAATAAAAATAAACCAATCTTTTAAACTGTAATATAAATATATATATTTTAACAAGGATGGCAGAACACTAAACAAACAAACTGACATAACTGGTTGGATAGCATAAATTTACCTTGCCCTGCCCTGGTATGTGAGATGGACAGTTGCATGGAGTTCAAAGCAGAACAGCTGCCTGGGAATGTATAAAGATGCTGCCACCTCTGCACCCACAGCACCAAACAACCTCTAGGGCAAGACATGGTCAGGAATGAACCTTTGTGTAGCTGAATTCCTGCAAGTCAACACATTGTCCTCTGATCTGCTCTAAGGAAAGAATCTGGCATGGCACATCTCCTGTGAAGCCTGGCTGGAGTCCAGCAGCAGCAGAGAGTGTGGCTGCTCCAAAGGCTGGATGCAGACAGCAGCCAACTGTCAACTCACAACACCAACTAAATGAGGGGAAACAAATGTCTTCAGTCCCTGAAGCAACTGCCCTGGAGCAGTGCAGAAACTGTCCTCTAAAGAGCAGCTCTGATCCTTGGCTGGCGATGTCCTTCCTCACAGGATATTACTCTCACCGTAGGTAATAATCAATTGCAGCAGAGAAAGCGGCAAAACCTCCACAACCAATTGCTCCAGCCTTCAAGCCAGCTGTAAAGCAAACAGAAATAACATTACCTGTGGTGACAGATGCTGGGTCAGGATGCATTCACGAAAAGTTTGCACACCCACAAATGTAAAACCAGCTTAAGCGTTCTAAGTCATTCAACCTATCACAGCTCTGTAAGACTTCAATGAAGTGATGTATATGGTCTAATCCAATGTGGTTTATCTAACTGTACATTTGTTTAGCTTTTCTCATTCAAAGAATTAATATTTCCAATCTTGAGGAAATAGTCCCTCACAGGCAGGAAACTGGTTAAGAGAACCAGCCCTTGGAATCAAATGAAAGCATATGGCCTTTTACCGTGATTTGTTTATGGAATAAATTCCTGGGAAGGTGATCAAAGCAGTCCTAGAGGGAGCCGACTTCCCCAAGAGGCCCTGACAAGGCTGAGCAATGCAAAGACCAAAAAAGAAGTTACTCTATCAATTACAAATGGCTGTTTGAAGAGCAAAAGCAGGCTTTCATGACGGCAAATCATCTTGACTCTCAGAAGATGAGAAAACTGGCTTTTTGCTCTGGTTAAGTCAGGGCGTGACAGATGGAGAATGGCCCAGCAGTAGATACTGCTTTTAGGAAAGCCAAGTCACAGAGGCCCTACACTGCACACTTTCGATGGACATGCCAACAGGGAGAAATGGCAGGGAATAGGTTTGTTACTTTGTTGTTTACGGCTGAAAATCTAACATTTCTATGGTATCTGTACTTAGCATTCAATGGGAAGAAATCTAAGAATTTCCAACTGCAAAAAGATATTACCATTATAATTTATATATAAAATTAAAACTGCCAATTGTATAGAATTATTAAGTTTGACATAGCCTGCCACATGGACAAGTGGGCTACCCAGGGCTGAATGGACCTAGCTATGCTTCTGTACTATCCTACATACCAACACATTCCAGGGATTACTCTGTGAGAAGGCTTTTTGATATATTAAATATGGGGACAGGTCTTTTTTCTAAGATAGATCTAGATCAGTGGTTCTTACCTGCGGGTGATTTGCCCCCCAGGGGACTTTTGGCAACATATGGAGACACTTTTAGTTATCACAACTGAAGGGCTGCTACTAGCATTTGGTGGATGCAGGACAGGGATGCTGTTAAACACCTTACAATGCCCTGGAGAGACCCAACTCCAGAAAAGATTTATCTGGTCCAAAATGCCAGTAGTGCCAAGGATGAGAAACTCATCTAGATACTAGCAAGTTTCCAAAACTGAGTTAACAGAAGCAAACATGATTTATTTGTCAGAAGGGAAGAATATCAGATGTCCCTGGAACATTCATATGTTTGGAAATGTCAACTTCAGCACGTTGTCTAAGGCCACAAGGAAAACCATTCGAGAGTTGTTTACTAACCTCTGAAACCAATGGCTCCTCCAGTGATGCAGCCACTAATGACACTGTTCTTCCAATCTGATTTTCCCCGGTACTGTGGGTGGAGAAATGCAGTTTAGAGCCAAAGAAACAAGCCAAACAAGACAATTAAGGAAAAAAAACACAAGGTTTCTAGCTGGCTAATTTAGTCCCTCCCCAAAGACAACCTAATCTTTTTGAAAGTATAGTCCCTAAAATTTGAATGTGTTCATAGATGCTTCCTGCAGGGGGCACCAGAGCGCTGAAACCAAGTCCAGAATTTGAGAAGTAATCAAAATTTCTTCCAGGGTTCTGCAGTAAGTCTCATTAACTTCTGTGCTGGCCAGTTAGCTCAGTTGGTTACAGCATGGTGATAATACCAATGTCCAGGGTTTGGTCCCAATGCTGGCCAGCCGTCAAAATAAGAAAAAAAGATCTCATTATCTTCTATAAAAGGTAAAAAAAAAAAAAAAATGCAAGCACACATCATAAACATACAAAGTTTACATTAGGGACTATTTTATGGAACTTCAATCTAGAACATATCTGTTTCTGATCTGCTTTATAATAACATCAAGAGCATTTCTCTTTAACAGTCGTGAGATGGCAGCAGGCAAGGATTTCTAAGAAGGCAGAAACACTTACAGATTCTACCAAACACTCAGTACAAGAAAACATGGCGCCCACAATGGCAAAATTTTTAGCATAGGACATTCCTCTCTGCCCCATGTCTTTAAGAACTTCTTTTGCAGTCGGCGTACGGTAAGGATCCTTAGGGTCAAAGCCTACGTTGGTATCGATGCCAGCAGTAAACACCCCAAATGCACCTCCCAAGACAAATCCTAGAAATAAACAGATGAAGATTTTTTTTGGTATGTTTTCTGGATTACTGCATTGGGATTATACTAAAAGACAAGCTTTTGAGTGGCCACCAGTGCAGAGGTCACCTCCCTCTTGCCATCAAACTCTCCACTTGCCTGGTTTCCACATTATACGATCTGGGGTCTATCGTTATTTCTTTTTGGGGGAGGGGGCAGCTGGTGGTGCGTGGATCTGAACCCTTGACCTTGGTGTCATCAGCATCACACTCTAACTGAGCCAGCTAATCAGCCAGCCCTGGGGTCTATCTTGTTGACAGCATCTTCTGTCTCCTCTTGGATTTCTGCCTCCTTTATTTCCTAACATTCCTCAAGATTCTATCTTTAACCCTCTGTTCTCCCTACCTCTCTCCTATGTAAACCGGCCCCCCTTAAGTTCAGCTATCACTTTTGCAAATCTCTCCCTTGACCATGATGACATAATAGTCATTTAGCAAGCGCCATGTGCCAAATACTTTATACTCACTGCCTCATTCATTTAGTCCTCACTATAATCCTAGATGGCCTTCCTAGCCACAGATTTTTCTTTCCTTCACCACACTCCATCCTGATTCATCTTGTTCATTACTTGCTACTCTTTTTTAAAAAAAAATCAATTACTGCCCTAATGCCTATAAGCAAAAAAGCCCAAATCCCCACTCCACCCCAGGTTGAAATGACATCTCTTCCTCTTTGTCTACCTGCATTTTCTCCATCCTTCAAGACACAGCTCCAGTCTTATCTCTTCTATGGTTTCCCCAATCAAAAAAGATCTTTCTTCTTTCTACTACACTTTTTAAATTTGTCCTCTCCCTATATTCACTTTTTAAATATCTTTCATTCTCAATGAGACAAACTCATCCATAAATGTGGTCAACCTCTTTACCCTGCACACAAGAAGGCCGCTGTGTATTCTCAAGTCCTCAAAAGGTATAAGGGAAAAAAAGTGTCAAATCCAGACTTCTTTCCCCCTTGCTCTCGCAGCTGTCTAGTCACACTGGCCTTGCAGTTTATCAAACCTCAAGACAGATCCTGCCTTAAGGATCTCTGCATTTGCAGTTCTCTTTGTCTGCAGCACTATTCTGCCAGGTTCTTTCTCAACATTCTTCTCTATAGTAAAATATTAGCTTCAGGAGAGCAAGGCTCTTGTCTTTCTCACCCTGTATTCCCACCGCCTGGCACAAGACAGTTGCTTAGAAACACTGTTGAATGAATGATTACTTAAGAGAATGAATGAAGCCAATCATTTTATAAGCTCCAGGTCCCGGCCATAGTACCGATTCTCTGATCCAATTTCCACAGCGAGAGCTGACGTCGGGGGCAGGAGTCTTTGCCCGAGTTGGCTGAACGACGCAGGGGTGCAGTCAAGGTCGAGGCCCACGGGTCCCTCGCCTCCCAGGCGCCTGGTCTTCTTGGCAGAGGACCCCACTGCCGTCCAAGCCCTCAGCCTCCCGAGGGCCCCACTCGCCTCGCCTCACCTCCCACGCAGGCCAGCGCTGCCTTGAAAGCGCAGCTCTCCATCGCCCTCTCGATCATCTTCTGCTCCTCACTCTTGGCCGGACTCGGGATCCCGCCCAGGCTCCCAGGCTCCAGGAGACGGGGCTGACGCTTGTCACCCACCAGGTATTGCAGAAGGAGGCTGTACTGCAGCGGGGCTTCGGCGGAACCCGCCGCCTCAGGAGCGGACGCCCCGGCATTGGGAGCAGCCGCCGCCATGACAGTCGCTCCCCAAGAAACCGTCGCGCCCTTCTTCCCACAGCAGATTCCACAGCTTCGGGTTAGGGCCCTGAGAGGCTAGCCACGGGGCCGCCACAGCAGATTCGCCACATCGAGGAAGCTGCGGAAGCAAAAGTCGGCCTGGGCACACCCGGCGGGAGAGCTGTCCTGATTTCCAAAAGCCTCTTGTAAAAACCGGATCAGGCTTGTGTAGCCCTCCCCAGGGCACAGGCAAACAAGATTCAGATTCACCAGAAAACGCCCTGGTCTCTGGGGCTACAGCGCGGTGCCTGCCGGGACTTGTAGTTCTAATCGGAACACCCCAACTACACTTCCCAGGAAGCCTTGCGCGTGCTCTCGCTCCACGCTCACAAGAGGCGGAAGAGGATCGCTGCGCACCCGCGAGGCTGCAGTGCGCCTGGCCCTGGGAGGGGTGCACGCGCCTTACCACTGCCCTTCTCCCCCAGTTCTTGGGGTGGTGGGGAATCGTACAGTCCTTGAAGGTGTAAGATGTAGACGATGAAAGGTGCTGTAGGGGAAATATAGGAAAATGGTCAGGGCCCCTCAGATGTTCAGAATCTTGCCGAGCATTTGATGTAAATATGCACGTGCGCCCAGGTGTTGCTTGGTATATTGTCTGATGTAGTTGCGCATGTGTACCCAGGTGTCCTGGGTTATGGACTTAAGTATAAAGGATGAGTGGCTCTGGTCCATGACACCCCCGCCCCCGGGATGCTGGGGGGGGGGGGGGAATGGGGAGGCTCCTACTGTTGCTGGAGGCTGGTGCTGCCAGTGCCCCCAGGATGCCCCGAGAGGCCTCCGCCACTGCTGCTTCTGCTGCTACTGCTGCTTCAGGCTGCTGCAAGCTGCTTCTGCTACTGCTGAGGACAGAGCTCATGTCATCTGCCAATGGCTCCTGGGATCTTTCCCAATTACCTAGCATGGACCTGCATGTGAAGGTTCTGGTGACCCAGCCTGGCATGTGAGGGGTCTGGTGACCCTGTTTATACAATGGGTTTGAAGGGTCTGAGCCCTAGCCCTGACAATACAAATGGAAACTTAGCATAACTAAAATAATGAAACGTTTTGGCTTTAGTTATGAGTCTGTAGCCATACAACTAGCATAGCTATTGCTTTAACAATACTATGGCCCTAACCCTACAACTGGCGTGGTCGTGTAGCTTTACAATGTCCTTCCTTTATTCT
>NW_007726266.1:834699-853145 GCF_000696425.1 Galeopterus variegatus | reverse complement strand
CCCCCCCCCCCCCCGGGGGGGGGGGGGGGGGGGGGAATGGGGAGGCTCCTACTGTTGCTGGAGGCTGGTGCTGCCAGTGCCCCTCGGGATACCCTGAGAGGCCCCTGCCGCAGCTGCTACTGCTGATGCTACTGCTAAGGACTGAGCTCATGTCATCTGCCAATGGCTCCTGGGATCTTTCCCAATTACCTAGCGTGGACCTGCATGTGAGGGTTCTGGTGACCCAGCCTGGCATGTGAGGGGTCTGGTGACCCAGTTTGTACAATGGGTTTGAAGGGTCTGAGCCCTAGCCATGACAATACAAATGGAAACTTAGTATAACTCAAATAATGAAACATTTTGGCTTTAGTTATGAATTGCCTAACCCTACAATTGTCTGGTAGCAATACAAATGTCTAGCCAATCGGCATAGTCACGTAGCTTGACAGGTGCTTTGTAGATAAACGTGAAAGGGTGGTACAAATATATGCAATACATGTTTTTTCCAATAACTAAGCCTTTGAGGAAAGAGAAGGGACCAACAAGTGAATGAATGGATGAGTGTAGCTAGCCAAGCATAAGAAAATCAGAAACTCAATCAATTGTGTTCCAATAATAAATAAGAGAAATCAGGGGCTATAATAGTAAGTGGAGGTGATGATGGTCCAATGGACAGCGCCAGCGATGCTGTGGCCGGTACTCACTCCAGCCCAGCCAATGGGACTAGTGATGTGGGACCAGTATTACCGTAAAAAGCTGAATTTATATTAGCCTGAACCAATTCAAGCGTTTACCAGCTTGCAAATTATATACGTAAAGGTAAACTGTGAAATAGTGCTGTATACAAACCAGAAAATTTTTGGAAGTCATTTTTACAGTACTAAAATAGATTCTGGTCTATTGTATTGATTCAGACTAGCAATTTATCTGAGTGTTTCAGCTAAGAGAAACATAAATAAAACCAGAAAGTGCTGAGGGTAACCAGACAACATAAGCAGAGATGCTTCTTTGGTATCCGAAGTTTTCTATGATGCCAAACAAAAAGGACATATGACTCACCCTGCTTCTGCTCCTACCAGGTTACTGAATAAGCTATTGCTCAGGTTCCCAGTGACTTCCCACTTGGGACCACTTAGAGAGTAATAGTCAACCCAAAAGGAAGGGTCTGCCTCAGAGGTCAGGGAGAATCCAAATCATCAGGAGGAGAAATACCCTGTGGCAAAGGGACATGAGAGAGGGAGCCTTTTATGGAACATCCTTGGCCCAGATCATAGATGTGGAGGCAACAGTTAGACACTGATCTGGTATCTCCCTCCCACAATTTTCTTCCGTAGGTGGAATAGGTTTCACCTGATGGAAAACTTGAACCTCTTCAGGTATATTTTGAAACTGAGAAGAGGTTTCCCATGTCTGTTTTCCTGGGCTGAACCTGTGCCGGTAGTCTGAGGACCTTATCTGGCCATGACATCTTTGGGAGTCCAGCAGCTCTCATGTTACGGCTTGGTCCTCCGTCCCAGGTTGTCTGTTCTAGCACACGGATACTGGGCTGGAACAGCACCTCAGTGGGTCAGGGAGAACAGAGGACAGTTAAAGAAGAGCTAGATTCACAGGGAGGGTTGTAGGAAAAGTCAGAAGACTCTGAGTTGATAACCTATTATTTGAAAGACTCAAGGTAGTGGCACAAGATGGTGTGCCGAACTGGCAGAGAGCTTCATTGCGTTTCACTCCAGGCGCTCATGAGACCCAGCCGGCCTGTAGTTCTCTCAGGTGCTGTCTGGCTGCTGACATGTCACTGGAGCCCAGGAACAAAAGAAATAGCATGAACTGGAATGAAATGAAGAAATCCAAGTTGGGAGTGCAGTGTCACATGTGGATTTCAGCTGAATGCAAATTTGGTAACAGTGAGTAGTTGTGACAGCAGTAATCCTGTCGCTGGTGAGGTATGGTCACACAGATATTGAGTAGCCAACTGGTTCACTGTAGAGAGTGGGCATTGGACAAGTGACTTTGCATTTAAAGGTCCTTGATCAATGTCCTCCAAAACCAGAGGATGACTTAGAGCTGAGGATGGAAATATGGTGGCTGAGAAACTCATGGAAGGAGAAGATATTAATGACAAGTGGCTGTAGCTGGGCAGGAGCAGGAACTGCAGCACTCCAAGAAGGTGACTATATTATATTCACCAGCGTCACCAGGATAGCTCCATGATCATGTGAGGAGTGTAGGTCAGAGGTGGAATCCAGGGATGTTTAAGAATCAAGAGTTAGTATGATCTTGTGCTGCCTTTCACATGTGGTCACAGAAGGCAGAGTGTTAATTTTTTGTGGTTTTGTTCGTTGGTTTTGGCAGCTGGCAAATACAGGGATCTGACAATGTTAGATTTAACATAGAGCCACCTGAAGCCCCACAGACCTCATTGACCAGAATTGCTGGCTAGGAAGAAACGATGGGCCAGGCACCACATGTGGGCAGAGGCTGCCCTACCTGGCTGAACTGCCATACCACCCTGGTCTGTCTCCCCAAAGGTCCTTCCTGGAAAGTCCTGAATCCCTCAAAGATATCTATACAGTATCTCTTAGGTCAGCAGCACGTAAGGCAAGTAGCCAGTTTTTCCAGGTGAAGAATTCATTTCTACTCCCACTGGTCCTCTACGTTTCTGCCCAGAAGCTTTGACTGGTAAATGTTACATGTTTGGAAAAGGGTGCAGCACCCTGTTTATTATAAACTCTGGGAGACAAGGCAACTGCTCACAGTTTGAGAAGCACTATGGTATGCCAGCAGCCCATTGGGAAAAATATATATTTTCAAGCCAAGGTTCTCAGTCATTTGCCACTTCCTTCATCTGTGAGGGATGGGCTTGGTAAATTGTCACCAAAAGCATCACCCTATACAGCCTTGGCCTTTTATTTCTAAAGAGATGATCTATTCACGTCAAAACAAAGCAAGACAGCAAAAGCACAAAATCTTTTTTTTTTTTTAAAGATGGCCAGTAAGGGGATCTTAACCCTTGATTTGGCGTTGTCAGCACCACGCTCAGCCAGTGAGCGAACCGGCCATCCCTATATGGGATCCGAACCCGGGGCCTTGGTGTTATCAGCACCACACTCTCCCGAGTGAGCCATGGGCCGGCCCAAAAGCACAAAGTCTTTTTGCAAGGTTCATATATATTTGTCTCCATATCCTAAGATATTAAGTAATCTTGTTACTTGATAGTATTCAATGGGTTTAATAATATTAACTCTTTTCAGTGCCTCAATTAAAATTGAAGTTGTGATTGGAAATCATTTATATTTGAAACAGGTACCCGGGAACCTCAACAGCCACAGGCAGACACCCACTCAATTGGCAGATGGCAGGAAGTGCACCCTGTGGACCTCAGCACCTGCTGCCATGGGGGTGGCTCACCACAGCCACTGCCACAGCCATTTCCACCACAAGGGTGCCTCAGTGCCACAGCAGCAGCCACCACTGCCATGCAGTAGCCTGCTGACAACTCAACTGCATCGACACACGAAGAGTCACCAGTGGAGCCCAGGGAAAGAGGTGAGTGACCCAGTGGCCCAACCCACAGGGGCAATTATGCTGCCACAGATGGAAGCACACGTGGGGGTGGGAAGTATGTGTGTAGCCCACACAACTGCCTTGATCTGGGGACAGACACATGCAGAAACCAGGATACTCAAATAGAGTAAGGAATAAAATTCCCAATCACTTTAACCCATCCCCCAACCAGGGGAAGAAGGAGGAGCATTTGCCTGTAGGAAAGAGGCAAGAGAAATCCTGCCCAGGGTCTTCCATTCAAACTGAGGGGCTCCAGTGTACCCCAGTGCACCTACCAGGGTCAAAGGACACTAGCTGTGATGCCAACAAGTCTGCTCAGGGTCACCCACCCCAGCCAAAGAGTGATAGGGCACCCAGACACTTCTACCAAGAACTTAAGAGTTCATCCACATCCCCAACAAACCTACATAGTGTCACTAACCTCAGTAAAGAATCACTAAGTGCCTCAGGGCCTAGGTCACAGAGGCACTCACACACAACTCCAACACTGAATATAGCCAAAGTACCTACACAGAGACTACACTACTACGTCTACCCCAGAACTGATACTAAAACACTCTACCCAATAGTCAATATAAAAGACGTCTACAAGAGGGAGTCTCCCTTCTTAAAGCACACTCCAGAGTAATAGAAGAAGCAGCTACTCTACCAGATGACCAGATATCAACATAGAGATACAGAAATACAAATAAATAAATAAACAAATAAATAAAGTTAGGAAAACAAAACAAGAAAATATGACACCACCAAAAGAATACAACAATTCTCAAGTACCAGACCCTGTAGAGCAGAAAACCCTTGAAATGACTGAAAAGGAATTCCAAGCAACAATCTTAAGGAAAGATGAGATACATGAAGACTCAGATGACACAGTGAAATGAGAAAAAGTATCCAGGATATAAAGGAGGAGATTTACAAAGAGATTAATACCTTAAATATGAATGTAGCAGAACTCCTAGAGCTGAAGGATTCATTCAATAAAATAAAAACACAACCAAGAGCTTGAGAAGCAGGTTAGAGAAAGCAGAAGAATTTCTGATCTTGAAGATGGTCTTTTCAAAATAACCCAGGAGAACAAAATAGAAAAAAGAATTTTTAAAAATGAAGAAAATCTAAGAGAGCTAGCAGACAACCTTATGTGCACAAACATCCAAATATGGATGTTCTGGAAGGGGAGGAGAAAGGAAAAGGCATTGAAATCCTATTCAACAAAATAATAGCAGAAAACTTCCCAGACATAGGGACAGACATGAACCTTCAGATCCAGGAGGCTCAAAGATCACCAAACAGATTCAATCCAAAAAGGTCCTTTCTGGGGCCGGCCCGGTGGCGCACTGGATAGTGCGCCGCTTGGGAAGCGCGGCGGCGCTCCCGCCCGAGGGTTCGGATCCCGCATGTGGACCAGTTCCCGCTCACTGGCTGAGCAAGGCGCGGGAGCAACGCCGAGGGTTGCAATCCGTTGCCGGACATGGAAAAAGACAAAAAAAAAAAGACAAAAAGGTCCTTTCCAAGACACATTATAGTCAAATTGGCAAAACTCAAAGACAAAGAAAGAATCTTAAAAACAGCAAGAGAAAGTGTTAAGTCCCCTGTAAGGGAATCTCCATGAGACTCACAGCAGACTTCTCAACAGAAACTCTACAAGCTAGAAGAGAATGGGATGATAATGTTCAAAATACTAAAAGAAAAAAACTGCCAGCCAGGAATACTATACCCAGGAAGGCTATCCTTTGGAAATGAGGGAGAAGTAGTGTCCCAGACAAACAAAAACTGTGGTGTAGTTCACCACCACACAACCAGCCCTACAAGAAGTCCTCAAGGAAGTCCAGCATCTGGAATCTAAAAAACAATAATTATTACCATAAATGAACAAGAGAACAAAACCCACTAGTAGAACAAAAATGCAAATGAGAAAGAGAAAGAAACTCTACCTTACCACCTCAAAAAACCAACAAACACTGAAGACAAACAATGAAAGGAAAAGAAAGGAACAAATGAAAATCAATAAAATGCCAGGAGTAAAAGAATACCTTTCAATAACAACCCTAAATGTAAATGGATTACATTACCCATTCAAAAGACACAGACTGACTGATTGGATTAAAAAGCTATATGCTGTCTTCAAGAGACTCACCTCACTTATATGAAGACACACACAGACTAATAGTGAAGGGATGGAAAAAGATATACCACATGAATGGAAAACAAAAATGAGAAAGAGTAGCTATTCTTATGTCAGATAAAATAGACTTTAAACCAAAAATCTATAAAAAGAGAGAACAAAGGCCACATGTAATGATAAAGGAATCTATCCAGCAAGAAGACATAACCGTAAATATATATGCTGTCAACATGGGAGCACCCAGATACATAAAGCAAACACTATTAGACCTAAAGAAAGAGACCCCAATATGATAATATTTGGGGACCTGAACACCCTTCTGTCAGCACTGGATAGATCGTGTAAGCAACATATCAACAGAGAAATACAGGATTTAAATTACACTTTAGACCAATTAGACCTGGCAGATATCTACAGAACATTCCATCTAACAACTACAGAATACACTTTCTTCTCATCAGCACATGGAATATCTCCGGGATAGACCACATTAGGTCACAAATCAAGTCTTAACAAATTTTAAAAAATTGAAATCATTTCAAGTATCTCTTCAGACCACAATGGATTAAAACTGGAAATCAATAACAAGTGAAACTCTGGAGACTATACAAATATGTGAAAATTAAACAACATGCTCCTGAATGACCTATTAGTACAAGAAGAAATAAAACAGTAAATCAAAAACTTTCTTGAAACTAGTGAAAATAAAGACACATCTTATAAAAACCTTTGGGTTACTACAAAAGCAGTATGAAGAAGGAAGTTTGTTGCAATAAATGTTTACATTAAAAGGATAGAAAGATTTCAAATAATCATCCTAATGCTACACCTCAAAGAACTAGAAAAACAAGAATAATTCAATCCCAAAATTAGTAGACAAAAAGAAATAATTAAGATCTGAGCAGAATTAAATGAAATAGAGGCCCAAAAAATGATGCAACAGATCAATGAAACAAAAAGTTTGTTCTCAAAAGAAGATAAAACAGACAAACCATTAGCTAAGCAGACAAAAAAAGAAGAGAAGACCTAAATAACAAAAATTAGAAATGAAAAAGGAGACATTACAAATGATACCACAGAAATACAAAGAATCATTAGAGACTATTATAAACAACTGCATGCCTACCAATTTAAAACCTGGAGGAAATGGATAAATTTCTGGACACATACAAAGTACCAAGACTAAACCAATAAAAAATAGAAGAATCAAACAAACCAATAACAAACAATGAGATTTAAGTAGTAAAGCCCAGGAACAAATGGCTTTACTGCTGCATTCCACCAACCTTTTAAAAAGAAATTAATATGAATTATCTTCAAACTATTGCAAAAAATTGAAACAGAGGCCATTTTCCCAAACTCATTCTATGGGGCCAGCATCATCCTGATACCAAAACCAGGCAAAGATACAATAACAACAAAAGAAAACTACAGGCTAATATCTCTGATGAACATAGATGCAAAACTTCTCAACAAAATATTAGCAAATGGAATAAAGCAATACATCAAAAAATATTATACACAATGATCAAGTGGGATTCATCCCAGGGATACAAGGATGGTTTAACATATGCAAGTCAACAAATGTGGTAAACCACATCAACAAAAATCAAAGACAAAAACCATGATTATCTCAATAGATGCAGAAAAAGCATTTGACAAAATTCAAATTATACTACAAAGCTATAGTAACCAAAACAGCATGGTACTGGCATAATAACAGACATTCGGACCAATGGAACAGAATAGAGAACCCATAAAACAACCCACATACTTACAGCCAACTGATCTTTGACAAAGGCAACAAGAACATACATTGGGGGAAAGACTGCCTCTTCAATAAATGGTGCTGGGAAAACTGGGCATCCATATGTAGAAGGAATGAAAATAGACCCGTACCTCTCGACATATACCAAAATCATCAGAATGGATTAAAGACTTAAATACAAGACCTGAAACTATAAAACTCTTAAAAGAAAACATAAAGGAAACACTTCAGGAAGCATGACTGGGCAAAGACTATGAATAAGATCCCAAAAGCACAGGCAATAAAAGAAAAAATAAACAAATGGGATTATATCAAATTAAAAAGCTTCTGCAATGCAAAAGAAACAACTAACAGAATAAAAAGACAACCTACAGAATGGGGAAAATATTTGCAAACTATGCGTCCAACAAGGGATTAATATCCAGAACTCAAATAAGTCCAAGTAACCTGATTTTAAAAATGGGCAAAGGAGCTGAATAGGCATTTCTCAAAGGAAGATACACAAATGGCCAGCAGACACATGAAAAAATGCTCAACATCAGTAGGCATCAGGGAAATGCAAATCACAACCACATTGAGATATCATCTCACCCCAGTTAGACTGGCCATTATCAAAAAGACTGAGAGTAACAAATGCTGGCGAGGATGCGGACAAGGGGAGCCCTCCTACACTAGTGTGGCACTGTAAATTAATGCAGCCATTGTGGAAAACAGCATGGAGGTTCCTCAAACACTTACCAGCACACCAGAGTATTTTGGAACCGAGATCACTTTCCTGTTTCTAAGGAAACCAGTAATTGGAGGATAATAGGGCAGAAAATTGAGGAATCTAGGCAAATCCCAGGAAACACTGAATGTTCCTGACTGATATTAGAAGAGAGGGGTTCTCATAAGTGCTAACACCTTGTTTGGCATCATTCGAGACTCCCAGATCCCCAGGACGAACAAAATGTGGCCCAGGAAACCCTCTGAGGCTTTTCAGCACACTTCAGGCCAAGAGGCAGTACTTTCACAGGCACCTGGCTGCTTGGGCCACGGGCTCTCAGAAGATGTTGGTCAAAAAAGATTAAAGACTTGGCCGGCCCGGTGGCACACTGCTACAGTGCGCCGCTTGGGAAGCGCGGCGGTGCTCCCGCCGAGGGTTCGGATCCCACATGCAGACCGGCCGCTCACTGGCTGAGCGAGGAGCGGGGGCAAAACCGAGGGTTGCGATCCCGTTGCCGGTCCCGGTCCGGTACGGGTGTGACACTGAGGGTTGCAATCCGTTGCCGGTCACGAAAAAAGACAAAAAGACAAAAAAAAAAAAAAAAAATTAAAGACTCTTCTAAGTAAACAGTTCAGTTCAGAAAGCTGCACAAAACAATTTTCACAAAGAGCTGCAAGGCAGCTGGACATTACATAGCCCAAAAGCATCACAGGTATGTTTGAAACATTTGTGACAGGAAATGAAGTGTCCTTATTTTCAGAGAAGATAAGTAAGTGGGACCTAATGAGCCAGTGTTGACATACTTTGGGAACACCTTGCCCTGGGCTCAGAGGTGGTAGGGATGGAGACCAGAGAGTTGCACGTTCTTATGTGAAGGGGTAAAGAGAATCTTGGCCTTTCTCTCTGAAGTCACTTCCCCACAAGAGGACATTTATTGTCTGGCATGGGGTGCCAGATGGGATGTGGCTTGACATTGCTGACTGATGGCAGGAGACTGAAGTAAAGCAGAGGGTGTGGCCTCCAGTCTCTGGGTTTCACGGGCAGCAGTTGACTGACAGCACCCACCAAGGCTCTGGACAAGCTCCCCCACATGCAGCCTGAGGCACTGTAGGTTACCCCGCTCTGTCTCCACAGTCTAAGTCATTTGGGGAGTCTTGTCCTAGTAGGGGGCTGGGCTTGCTGGACTAAAGAAGGCTTAGTCTGTGAAGCTGCCCAGACCATCGCTGTACAGCAGTGGTTCTCAGCCTTTAGTGAGCATCAGAACTCCTGGAGGCATTGTTAAACTCCTGATTGCTGGGTGCAGTTTCCCATTCAGTAAGGTCTGGGTGGGCATGAAAATTTGCATTTCCCAGGTGCTGCTGCTTCTGCAGGTTGGGAACCACATTTTAAGGACCACTGGTCTACATCGTTGTTCACAGTTGCCTCTCATTGGAAGTACATTCGCACTACTCAGAGCTCCACTGAGGTGGGGAACGGCTGCCATCTAACTGACGCCTAGAGCATGTCATGGGGCCGGGGCCCCCTGAGAGGATGGCACTGGACCAGAGAAGAAGGAAAAGGCCTGTTTCATCTCTATCCTTAAAGCAAGTTTGACTTGTTCAAAGGGCTGGAGTTCAAGGATTTGGGCCAATCTATTATGAATAAAGTCACCATTCCTGCCGGGGCATTTATTTAGCTCTGAAGTGAGAAGCTCAACTTCATGGGTCCCACGGCAGCGCAGCAGCAGCACGGATGGCCATCTCCTGCCATGCGGGGACTGGACTTGGAGCTTGGTTCTTCCAGCAGAAGACTGGACAGAGGCAGACCCATTTCTCTTCTTTGCCCCCTGAGAATAAAACCATCAGTGATTCTCTTCTCACTCACCACTCTCCCCAAAAAGCTTTCTGTGTCCCGATCTTGTTTTCTGAGTGACAAAGCCTGGAGTCCTCTGGATTAAGAATAAACTTTTCTATGAGCGGCGCAGTAGGAGTACAGCTTTGCTGCAGCCATGGCACAGGCAAGGCACGTGGAGTTATGTATTTTTTTGTCATACCTTCTTCACAGCTAACACAGCAAGTCACTTGCCACTTCAAAGCACTGTCAGTTTGCAGGGGACACTGGCAGGTAGGCCTCTGGTTAGACAGCAGGATAAGAGCCCCACAACAGCGCAGCCTTATAATATCAAGGTCATGGGTTCAGATCCCCTACTGGCCGGCTGCCAAAAAAAAAAGAGCCCCACAGCCATGGATGCCTCAGGCATTGCTGCTTCATCTGGATAAGAGTTTGTAGACTGAGAGCATGACCAGGACTCAGGATGCTGAGGCCGACCTGTGTTTTAGGAGAAACACCCATCCCTTCATCCTTTCATCCTTCCATCCCTAATCAAGAGAAGAGGATTTGACCCAGGGTGGGCTCTGTGAGATCTCAGGAGGCAGCACCCACGAGGGGGTTGGCAGGAAACATCTGAGCTGTGAACTGGAAGCAAAAGGACTGAACTCTCGAGCCCCAGAAGAGGAAGCCTCAGAAAGCAAATAGCCTGAATCCACTGAGGGGCAGTTAGACAGCAAAAACCTCAGACTCCAAAATCAGGCTCCCACGTGAGGCCGGTAGAGCAGATCTGAGAGGCAGGCTGGAGGGTGCGCTTAAGGGCGTGGCTTTTATTGTGCCCGCACAGATGGAAGCTGTTATGGGACGGTGGGTTCAGGTGGACCTAAACTAGAATGTATTTTGCTCTTTCTGGGTTTCCGATCTGAGTAAATTGTTCATCCAATCACTTGATTAGTCTTCTTAGACTCCTTGCTTCCGGCATCCCCACATACCTTCTAAATAATATCCTTCAAACCCATCTCTTTTTTTTTTGCATCTCCCAGTGGGCTTGAGCCCCATCCCTTCCTTTTCGCACTCAGGGCCACCGCCCTGGTGTGGGCTCCCATCATTTTTCACTTCATAGACTATTAATTGGCCTTTGTGCCTCTTGTCTTTCTCTTCTCCAAACCATCCACAGAATGATCTTTCAACACATAGACATGAGCATGTCCCCTGCTCCAAATTTTACTCCATGCCAGGATGAAACCTAAAAACCTAAACTGCACATGTTGCTTTTACAACATGTGCCCAGGAAGACACATATGCTTCAGTCCAAGGTTAGCTCTTATTTGAACATTTCCACCCCAGTTGTCTGCCTTTGATGTTCTGTTTTGGTTCTAGAAAGGATGACTCAAGAGCATTTTAAAACTTTGTGCTCTTTGGTGTTTGAGAGCTGAGTTTGGACTCTTTGACTCTGTGTCATTTTTTCTCAGTCATCATTCTTTGTGCCCTGTCCTCAGTCAAGTGTGAAATGTCAAAAAATATTTGCTATTATTCTGTCTTAATTCTTTTTGACCTTGGCCTATGACAGCCATGGTGAGAACCAAGATATTTTCAATGACAGATCCTTAAATTGTGGTCTGTTCCTGGTGGGTGGTCTGACTACGCTAGAGCAGATTTCTTCTACACCATAACTGTTTGGAAGTTTTATTTACTCGCTCATACCCAACAGTCCAGATTTGCTTACTACCTCTTGGGCTGTTGCTCTGGATTTGCTTATAAAAAGCTATTGGAAATTTGGCAAACTGGTCGTATACTGGATTGTTAGAACCTACTTCGGACTTGGATAATGAATTATATGCTTTTGGCTGTATCTGCAATATGGTCACATTGATGACTGTCCAGGGTACAAGTTGTGATCCTCAGATTTGATCTGAAAAGTATTGGTGGCAAATAGAAATATGCATAATGTTTTTTTCTAACACCCTGCACTTCTGACAAGAAAGTCAGAAAGGAGTTAGGAAACTTCAGAAACTAGAGACCAGACTTATCTTGCTTTGCTAAGGAATAAAATGAGCAATGAAAAGAACAGTAGTGACTTCCCAAAGTTACATATCAAGTTGGTGCCAGAAAGACAAACACCACACTCTCCTGTAATCAATGAGGCAAGCCCGTTTTTCCCTTCCTTCATCTTGACCCTTGTCAAATCTTACCCTCGTATTTTGCTTCACTCATCTATCGAGCAATTTCCCTTATCAATGGATCTGCCACAAAAGACTAACTTTTTAAAAAGGAGGACTAGCTGGTTAGCTCAGTTGGTTAGAGCACGGCCTTGTGACACCAAGGTCAAGAACTTGAATCCCCCTGCCAGCCGGCAACCAAGAAAAATAAAAATAAAATAAAATAAAAGGAATAGTGAAAACAGATAAAAGAACTGTAATATACCATTAATCTACAGGTAAAATCTTTTACAAGGAATTCCCAATTAAAGAAGCTAATTCTCAATTTGTTTGTTCCCAATCAAACTGCTTAATTCTCAATTAAACAGTTTTTTTTGTTTGAATTAATTTTGATTAAAAATTTGTTGAACCAATTATTTCTTGAACTAAGTGGACTTGGAGAACTTTTATCATCAAAATGTTCATTTATGGGGCCGGCCCGGTGGCGCACTGCTACAGTGCGCCGCTTGGGAAGCGCGGCAGCGCTCCTGCCGAGGGTTCGGATCCCACATACAGACCGGTTCCCGTTCACTGGCTGAGCGAGGTGCGGGGGCAACACCGAGGGTTGCGATCCCGTTGCCGGTCCCAGTCCGGTATGGGCGCGACACTGAGGGTGCAATCCATTGCCGGTCACAAAAAAAGACAAAAAAGGAAAAAAAAATGTTTATTTATACCAACAGCTTTGTTATAATGGAATTTAATTTTGTGTGTGTGTGAGACTTTTTTCTCTTTCACTCTGAGATGTCCTGCTGTACTTTAAATATTTCTTTCTCCTCTTGTAGTATCTTATCCTTTGAATAAGTTTGTATTAAAAAATTCAAAAACTATATTCCCAAGCAAACCTTGAAGGTACAAGGTAGTTACCTGAAGTGTTCCAGAGGTCCTTGGCCTCCATTCCTGCTACACTGCCTCCTGGCCTGCACCTATGGTGTCATGGGGAGTCCCCTGTGATCAGATGACAGAGGAAGAGAAGACTCTGGTCCCATTTACAGATGGTTCTGCACAATATGCAGGTACCACCCGAAAGTGGACAGCTGCTGTGCTACAGCCCATTTCTGGGACATCCCTGAAGCACAGTGGTGAAGAGAAATCCTCTCAGTAGCAGAACTTCAAGCAGTGCAGCTGTTTGTGCACTCTGCTGGGAAGGGGAAATGGCCAGACGTGCGATTATATACTGATTCACGGGCTGTGGACAACGGTTTGGCTGAATGGTCAGGGACTGGGAAGGAACATGATTGGAAAATTGGTGATAAGAAAATTTGGGGAGAGAGTATGTGGATAGACCTCTCTGGGCAAAAAAAGTGAAGATATTTGTGTCCTATGTGAATGTTTGCCAAAGGGTGACCTCAGCAGAGGTCAAGTGGATAGAATGACTTGTTCTATGGATACCAGTCAGCCTCTTTCCCTAGCCACCCCTGTCATCACCCAGTGGGCTCATGAACAAAATGGCCATGGTGGCAGGGATGGAGGTTACACAGGGCCTCAACAACATGGACTTCCACCCATCAAGACCAATCTGGCTACATCCATTGCTGAGTGCCCAACATGCCAGCAGCAGAGACAAACACTGAACCCCTTATATGGCACCATTTCCTGAGGTGATTATCCAGTTACCTGGTGGCAGGTAGATTACACTGGACTGTTTCCATCATGCAAGGGGAAGTATTTTGTTCTTACTGGAATAGACACTCTGGGTACAGATTTGCCATTCCTGTCCAATGCTTCTGCCATAACTATTATCCACAGACTTACAGAATGCCTTATCCACTGTCACGATATTCCACACAGCATTGCTTCTGACCAAGGAACTTACTTCGCAGCAAGAGAAGTGTGGCAATAGACCCATGCTCTTGGAATTCACTGGTCTCTCTATGCTCGCCACCATCCTGAAGCAGCTGGCTTGATAGAACAGTGCAATGGCCTTTTGAAGACTCAGTTACAGCACCAGCTAGGAAGCAATATCTTGCAGGGCTGGGGCAAAGTTTTTCAGAGGCTGTACACGCTCTGAATCAGTTTCTAATATATGGTGCTATTTCTCTGATGGCCAGAACTCATGGGTCCAGGAATCAAGGGGTGGAAATGGGAGTGGCACCAGTCATTATTACCCCTAGTGACCCACTAGCAAAATTTTTGTTTCCCACAACCCTATGCTCTGCTGGCCTAGAGAGAGGGGTACTTCCACCAGGAGACACAAGGATTCCTTTGAACTGGAAGTTTAAGACTTCTGCCCAGCCAGCTTAGTCTCCTCATGCCTCTGAGTCAACAGGCAAAGAAAGGAGTTACTGTGTCAGCTGGGATGATTGATCCTGAAATTAAACTACTACTCCACAATGCAGGTAAGGAAGGGTATGTCTGGAATATAGGACATCCCTTAGGGTGTCTCTTAGTATTACCATGGCGTGTGACGAAGGGCAATGGGAAACTACAATAATCCAGTCCAGTCAGGACTATACTCATGGCCCAGACCCTTCAGGAGTGAAGGTTTGGGTCACCGCCAGGTAAAGAACTAAAACCATGACCAGCTGAGGTGCTTGCTAAAGGCGGGTACTATTTTCATTATCATCTGGCAGCTGGCTGGTAAGGAGATCCGAACCCTTGACCTTGGTGTTACAAGACAGTGCTGTAACCAACTGAACTAACCAGCTAGCCCAAGACGGGTATTATAGAATGGGTAGTGGGAGAAGATAGTTATAAATACCAGCTACAACCATGTGACCAGTTACAGAAACAAGGACTGTAATTGTCATGAGTATTTCCTCCTTATTTTGTTATGTTTATGTGTATATACATAATATCTTTGTTTCTTTCCTCTCTTATTCCCTTATAATGTAAGATGAATTAGCTTTATAGCACAGTATTTAAGTTAATTTTACATCATAGTGTTTAAGTTACCAGATATCAAGGAGAAGAGTAAACATCACTCAAGGACTTTACCTCTTGTTCTGGGGAAGGAACTAGCACATTTTTGGTTGTATGCAGGATAATTGTATCACATCAGATAGAATTATGACTTGGTTATTGTCTTTATTTGGAGATTAAATATGGCTTAAGGAGATGCATATAGGTGCCAACTTGACTTATGATAGTTAATTTTATGTGTCAACTTGACTGGGCCATGGAGCACCCAAATATTTGGTTAAACATTATGTTGGGTGTGACTATGAGACCATTTGAACTGGCAGACTGAGTAAAGCAGATTGCCCTCCCCAATGTGGGTGGCTCTCAGTCAATCGGGTGAAGCCTGAATAGCACAAAAAGGCAGAGTAAGGGGAAATTTACTCTCTGCCTGACTATCTTGGAGCTGGGACATCAGTCTTCTCCTGCCTTTGGACTTGGAGGCTGACTGGAACTTACATCATCAGCTCTCCTGGTTCTCAGGCCTTTAGACTCAGACTAGACCTCAGAGAGAACCATTGTCTCTCCTGGGTCGCTAGCTGGTTGACTGCAGATCTTGGCTTAGTCTCTATAAATGCATGAATCAATTCCTTATAATAAATCTCTTTCTATATCTATATTGGTTCTGTTTCTCTGGAGAATCTAGACTAATACAGTAAACATAGAAATCTCCTTAATTCTTTTGAATGACCAGATCGTATTCCAAATGATGAATGTGTCATAACTTAATCATCCTCACTGACACAGACTTTTTCTAGTTTTCTAGACTTTTTCCAGTTTTCCAGACTTTTTCTAATTTCAGCAATGTAGCAGTAAATATCTGTACACATACTTCATTGTGGACATGTGCTACCATTCCTGAAGACCAAGAACTGTGATTTACGAATCTTAAAAGTGACATATATTTGCTCTGTGTGCATTTTATATGACATCATGAGCCTTATACTGCAATTTCTCAAAAAAAAAAACTCTGTATTGTGTATGTTCTGTAAAATGTCAGGCATGTTGTGGCTCCTTAATACATATTTTAAAACAACAATAATTTTCAGAATAGCCAGTCAATTCATGTAACAAAACTAGCTAAATACCAGTAGGGACATTCTTTTTAACTGGGTCTCTTCTACTGCATAAGTCTTTTCCACAAGCCAAAGGACTTTGGCTATTTCTTTGTAGGAAGCCAAATGAGTCTCTTTGGGCTTCTTCTTGTAACAAACATGCAATAGAATTATGATTTTGGAATCATTTCCATTGCAAATCCCCTCTTTCCACACCCCTTTAAAAGGCAGCTGTGATATCTGGCTTCTAATCAAGACCTGCTGCACCAACAATTCTCAATTTTATTTATATTTCATGTGCAGTATGTTTGAACTCTCACTTTCCCAGGTGCCAGATGCTGGTTTGGACACATTCCAGTGGAAAGTGCTTTCCTGTAAAATAATAAAATTAAAATGCTGAACAAACCGCCTTTTTATATCAGACTTGCACCTAATACACCAAAGTTAAGTACTCTAATATGACTTCACTGTTTTTCCAAATTTGCAATCCCCAGAATTCCCTCTTAACCTACCTCCACCCCAAATACTTTGTCCTTTGGCTTCCATAGGATGTAAATGCTTAGTCCTTTCTCATTTCTTTAGTGTTCATTTGAAAATGTCAGAATGTGGGAATCCATCTGTCTAATACGCTTTCAATAGCGCCTAATCCACATAACCACCCATGGGTATTTCAAATATGATTTGGATGAGAAAATAACGCATCTCAACCCATTTACAGGATTTTTTAAAACAGGATTTTAAAAGACATCTAATAATTTAATACATGTTATGTAAATCGCTTTTAAATGTTTTCACTAAAAAGTGATGCTTTCTGTATGTTTTATAATGATACTGTCCCTGCAGTGGCACAGAATTTTGGCATGACACTCTCCTAAGAATTAACATGGAATTCACCTTTGTGATAGGGGTCTTATCTGCTTAAAGACATTCCTCAGTCTGAAGATACAACTTGTGAAATGAGTAATATTAGGGGTTGCTAAGAAAAAGGATGTACTTTGTAGAGATTGTCAGTTCACTCTCGGCTTCTGTCTGCATCTCTTTACGTGGTGACATTTCACTGAGCTGAGAACCTGTATTTCTATTGTAGAAAAACGAAGAGCTTTAGGCATGGAAGCTTGTAACCGTGCCAAAGTTAACTGCTGTGACTTGTGCGTGGAAAGCTGCTGTACAATACAGTGCTCTGCCGGGCCTGGCCAGGATCTCTTTTCACACATCAGGCTCTGCTAGACCTCATTTTCTTTTCACTCTTTCCATTAGATGGCGGTGGATGTCCAAGAAATAAACTTCCACAGCGGCGGTGGAGGGCTCCGAGAAGGGCGTTCTTTTGCTTTCACTGGGTTGTTGGTGGCTGAGCTCACACACACCGATGGCCTCTGCTGCGGGTGGGCAGAGGGTTTTTTTTTTTCGTGTGTGAGTAGTTGGGGAGAGACTTGCCACAGACCACCTGTTTCATCGAGGTTCTCCCTAAGCATCGGGAAGCATCTTGCCAGCTGGGAAAAAAACAATCCCTAGAATTTTTTTCAGCCATCAACAGACTTGATACAAACTTTGGAGCCAATGTGGGAGAGCAGCCAGCATTGATTCAGAGATGCTGCGGCATCTGCTGCATTCATTTGTGGCGAAGGAAGACAGCCATTCGCTGCGACCCGAGGGCTGAGACCCCACACTGCGCCCTGCATTCGACACAGGAGTACTCACGAATTCTCTCTCATGTGCCTAGCAGCCAGCAAAAGCTGCACAGGGGCTGGCCGGTTAGCTCAGCTGGTTACAGCACTGCTTTGTAACGCCAAGGTCAAGGGTTCGGTTCCGGCCAGCTTAAAAAAAAAAAAAAAAAAAAAAAAGCTATTAGAAGCTGCACAGGCAACAATAGAAGAGGTGGCGGCCTGCAGTCGTCTTATAACACAGAACACAAAACATACGCACAGACAAATAATCGCAGAGCAAGAGCCAGCCTGATAAAGTGATGACTGTGTGGTGAGGACAGTAAATCCTAGAAGCATTCCGAGAGGCCAGCGGGGTCCGAAGGGGACTGTGGGCTAGGCTTCGTGCAGGGAGAGAGAGAAGAGGTGGAGAACGGGAAGAAGGGGTAAAGGGCTCGGGGTGCGGGGCAGGCTTTGGAGAAGTCTGCAGAGGAAATGGGGACAGTAGTCTGGGCAAGTTCAGCTCAGCGCAGACGACAGCCTCGGGAAGCGCAGGCTCAGCGGGCCCTTCTTTCTTTCCTTAGGCCCTGGGCACTCCGGTTTCTCGCCAGGGTTCCCCGGCTCACTTTGGCCAAGCTGCGTGAAGCCGCGCCGCCCAGGTCCCGCGTCCCTGCGCCCAGGCGCCAGCTGCGGCGAACCCCGCCTCGGCGGCCCGC
>NW_007726266.1:822565-834268 GCF_000696425.1 Galeopterus variegatus | reverse complement strand
GGACTTCGTGCGGGACATGCCGTGGCTGGCGCTGCCCTACAAGGACAAGCACAGGAAGGTGAGCCGCGCGGGCCTCGTCGGCGCCCCGGCTTCGGTGCGCAGCCCGCGCGCTCCCGGGAGCCCGGTCCTCGCTGCGCCCACCCCGCTGTCCCCCTGCCCGCCTTCTCCGTCTTTGCACGCGCCTCCCTCCTGCCCCTCTCTGCGCCTGCACTCCCATCCCAGGACCCCGCCGGGTTGGGGCTCCCGCCGCAACTCCGAGCCGGTGCCAGGCTGCGCCCGCGCTGGCAAGTTTGACACCCCGTGGCCCCCCGGACTCCGGCTCGTGTCCTGAAGAGTGGAGAGCCCTCCATCCCCACGTGCTGGGGGCCTCGCGTAGGAGGAGGCTGTGCTCGGGGGTCTCGACGCCGTGAGCCCCTCCGCCCCCACCAGCGGTGCCGGGAGGGGCCCCTCCTTCTCCCCTCGGCCACTCGGTTCCCCGCGGATACCTGTAGCGGGTGGGGGAGGGCGCCAGCCCCCTACCCATAATGCCCAAACCAGGAAGTTTCCTTTCTTTCCGAGAGAATCTGCTTTCCCGAAGCCATCCTCCCCCTGTGACCAGGGACCTGGGGGCCGAGTCCGGGGTCAGGCCGTCCCCCGTCCTGGGGAGGCGGCCGGTGACCGTGGCTTTGGGCGAGAAGGGAGCTCAGTCCTCTCTCCTTCTCTGTCCTCTAGTCCCCGTGCTGAATTGGTGGACACCGGGGAGCTTTTCATTGTGTGACTGTCCAGCTTTCCTCCCCAGAAGCCTCCCAGGCACATGAATAGCCTGTCCTTGCAGATCCCTCAGTTTCTTGGTGGGTCCCTATTGTTTTGGCGTCCTTCGAATTAAATGCTGAACGGATTCCATAGGTGCGGATTGACTGGAAGAACGAGGAGTTGGGGAAATTTGTACTTTGCTGTCAACTTCTCCTTCCTCCCAATTTGTTGCTGAAATTAATTTGGGTTTCTGAGTGTACCTGTTGGATGAAGATGTCTGCTTCAATAAAACAAATCGGGGACATTTCATAATGAATGGAAGCAGCAAAAGTTTTGGAGTGCTCTTGCTTGATTCGTGTGTCTGTTGCAACGCGTGACTCCAGTCCCTTCTCTTTCGGAGGAGAATCTCAGTTTGTAGAGTGGACAGGGGAAGGGCTATTCTGGGTGTTTAGGTTCCTCCAGGGAGGATAGGATGGTAACACATGCCATGTGTTTCTTTTATGTGTGCAGAGCCTTGTTGAGAAGGATGATTTACATTTAGTGAGAGCAAAAGGCTTATTACTGTGACCCCAAATGTCTTGAGGAAATCATCCATCCTAAAGCAGTGTAAGGTACAGACGTGAGATTTAAAGTATGAAATACAGCTTAACAAATACAGTTTGTAAATTTAACATTGGAAAAACATGGGTTCACTAACCACACAGAGGCAAGACTTGGCATTTTAAACACTTTTTAGTTTTTTTCTCCCCATATTTGATTTATATGCTTGATGGGGTATGAATATGCATGGCCAGTACTTTTTGCTTCAAAATGTGTGAATCCTTTGTTTCCCTTGGTGGTTGTTTTTATGATTCTTTTGGGGAGAAATAATGTTCAGAAAGTGATTTACCAAAAAATATTTTCATTCTTACGGCAAGTTTTGGTTATAGACCAAAGTCTGTTTAAAATAATGTCTTTATTGGGCAATACAAATGATTTCTAGCTTTTGGAAATGTACAATGATGGTAAAATGTTACAGACCTAAGGCCTATTGTGTTTTGGGGTTTTTTTACAGAAGGGGAAAAAAAATTACTGAGTTGTAAAAATATGTAGCAAATGGATATGTTTTGCAAACGCTTAAAGCTTTTTCGGAAAAAGGAGTGTATTTGATATGACATAGGCCGTGCTTGGTTCTGTATACCCTGGCCAATCTCTTTGCATGAAAAAAAGTGTCCTGTGGCCCTAGCCTGGACCTGCTAGTTCCCCCAGGATGAGAGTCTGGATGACACAGGGCAGATTCTCACTTGAAAATACAGTTCAGAAAGCTGGACATGCCTGAACCATGGTGACGTTAGCATTTTTAAGATTTATTTTTTGCTAAGAGTTTTTTCTGTCTCACATCTCGTAGTTCACTTTGTTCTCTAAAACCTGTTCAGTTTTCAAGGAGGTCGTTTCTGCCCCTCAATGCTCTGGAATAGGAAACTCAAGATCTGATCCCAGAAACATTCTTATTGGTGGTGATATATACCAGGTGAAAAGACTCCAGCTGTGTTTCTTATGGAAAAAACATACTCTTGGAAATTACGAAAGCTGTGTACTCACTTTGAAAGGAATTATTACCCCACCACACCCCCACCTTGAAACCAAAGAGATGTAGAAAAAAATTCATTTTCTGTACCTTTGAGTTTTTGTCTCTCTTGTTTGAAATGGGGTGTGTAGAAGTCTGTGAGCTTGTGATGCTAATTTTACCATAAGAACGGGGAACGGTCCAGGGCACCTCCAGTCCAGGGTGCTGGATGGGTAAGCACTTAACTTCTTGTGGATGGACTCTGCCCGTGTTGTTTCACCAACTATAAAAATAGCTTTAAAGAAGGAAATTTTGTTTTACACTGAAGGGAAACTGAAGTCCCAGATTACTATTTTTTTTAAGTTCTCATTAACATTTGTTCTTTAAAACCGTTCCTGTAGTTCTTCCCACTGGGATAACAAAGGGTATGGTTCTAATTAGTTATTGGCTGGCATTTCTCTAAAGAAAATTGAAAAATTATGGTGGGGAAAGAAAATGCTGTGTGGTATTTCTCTTTTTCTTCTTTTATTAATTTCTCCTTTATATAGTAAGAAAGTCTGGAGATGACCATATATGTTAAGCTTGTGTTTTGGCTGGCTCCCTTCACCTTGATTGGAGCTCTGAGAAAACACCAAATAAAAGGATTCCAGCATCTTTTTTAAAAAAATTCTTTACAGAAGGTTGTGCTGTTTCTGCTTGTTTTAGTGGTACGTACAGAAGTAATTAAAACTTCATTTTTTGGCTTCTAAAACACACACATTACTATATAGCTGTATAGAAATTGTAATTAGATGATAATAGAACTTTGAGTGCATTTATAAGAGCAATTTTGTCAGGAAACCTATAATCCTGAAGTTAAGGCAGTTAGACTTGTTTTAATAAGTAGGTTGGTAGATGTTTTTCAGATTTCTGAAGAGAGAGAATGTGATGAATAGTTGGATAGTGGTGAAGATTTGGATTTTGGGGATTTGGTCTATCCCTTTAGATGAGCTACTCTGTTGTCAGAATTGGAGAGTCTGGCTCCGGGATCCACTTCAGCACCATAGAAGTAAGCACAGGACTCAGCCTTGCCTGGGTTGGGTGCCTGATGGAAAACATTTGGTCATGTGGGTGCCCTGACATCAAAGGGTGCAGACCACTGCCCTCCTTCTGGACAGATTTGTTAGGCTCTGGCTTGGGCCCAGAACTTCCTTTGTGACCAAAAGGGGAAAAGAGTTGGGGAGGGAGAGCATCAGAGTCAGGGGGCTCTGGTCCAGCACCCCTGGTCTACCTGCTCCAGCCAGGGGAAGCGGATCCATCCTCCAGCTGCCCTATGGGTTGCTTGCTCTGTGTGGTTCTTTCGGTTCAGACTAAATCAGAAGCTTGGCCTGGAATCCCTTTGGCTCTTTGGGTGGAGCAAGATTTGGTACCAACCCAGTCTTAACAGCTCCATCTCTCCCAACTCTTTCTCAAATCTAAATACTGTAGCCAGTAAGAGAATCATTTCTGTGACACTGACAGATCACCATGTCTTTTCTTCTTATTCATTTTCAAGCTGGTAAAAGATGGCAAAAAGCTTTGAAAATTAGTGTTTTTCTGCCTTCCTCATAAAGAGCCTGGACCAGCCAGGACAGGCTTCCACTGGCGACTGTGCTTCCAGGACTTGGGTCAGTCTAATAAAAGGCATCATTCATTTAAAGTAATGAGAACAATATTCCTTGAGAGGCTTTTTCCTTGTTCCATTATTTGTAATGTGTTTTTAAATCTCATTTTTCTTCTCTGCATAATGAAGCATCTAGTATAGTTAGTGTAGTAGCTAAAAATAGAGATTCTTTTGTCATTCTGCTTGAGTTCAGATCCTGGTTCTGCCATTTATTAGCTGTGTGTCCTTGTACCAAATACTCTACATATCTGTACCACAGGTTCCCCCTCTGTAAAATGGAGATGATAATGGTATCTGCCTTATGGGATCGTTGTAAAGACTACATGAGATAATGTACGTGTGCTTGGCACATAGTAGGCGCTCAGTAAATGCTAACTATTATTATTTGTGAATAAATTATCATAAAATTTAGTAATTTGTATCACAGCTTCAGCGTTTGGAATGTATCACATTGCAGAATTGTAAAACTGTTTGAAGTGTGTTTTTTTTAAGCTTTTCAGACCAAAGCATACTAGGGCATACGGTGAAAGAGTTGAAAAAATTGCCCTATAAGATTATAATTGAGGAAAAAGGCCTAGAAGAATGAAACAAGAAGCAAATGAATATAGAATAATATAATACTGTTCCTTAAAGTTCTGGGATATTACTGATATTTACTGAGCTCTGTATTTATATTTGCCAGTGAAACTTGAGACTGCTGATCAAGGAAGCCTAGGCATGATAAAGGGTAACACATTAAAGGTGATCAGGCGCCCTTCTTGAGAGAAATGATGTACTTGGTGTTCATTTTGTGGTTTGTCAAAGCTATTAGGTGTGTCTCCAGCTGACCCCGGCTGCTCAGATCAGGGCAGCCTGGAGGGTGAAGGATTGCGGCTCTTTCACAAGGGAAATGGATGGTGCTGGTCTCGGAGCAGGAGAAACCCCACCCCCTGCCATGGGCCCGCCTCCCTTCCCAGCTCTGGAATGCTGTAGGATAGGTTTGCTCAGACATGTAGCCATCTTCCAGTTAGCAGCTCAGGCCTGACTGACTAAGCTGTTCATAGTTCTTGCTAATTGATTTGTCTTCTGATATGGATTGGAATGTGAACCAGAGCACAGAGGAAAGCAGTGGTTTTTGAGGTTAGGGTCATTGATTTAATTCTGCCTGTTTTTTTTTTTTTTTTTTTTTTTTTTTTTTTTTTTTTTTTTTTTTTTTTTTTTTTTTTTTTTTTTTTTTTTTTTTTTTTTTTTTTTTTTTTTTTTTTTTTTTTTTTTTTTTTTTTTTTTTTTTTTTTTTTTTTTTTTTTTTTTTTTTATTCCTACTCTCTTTCTATCACTTCCTTCTAGGGGGAGACCTTGTCTTAATATCTGCACAGAATTGAGAAATGAGGCTTTGTGTTGTATACAGCTGGGGTGGGGGATGAACAGGTCTCTCGGGGGTTTTTCTTTCTGACAGGGCTTGGCTTTCAGGGCTCCAGCTAGCTCCACACTGAACTGGATGGGGCTCCTGACTGCCTGATTTCGTTTCAGGGGAGCGCATAGGCTTGGCAGAGGATGTTTTCTTTTTTCATGATCTGAATTCCCAGCGGTGCATGGTGTTAACCACCAGGTTGCTTCATTTTCTGTATTTCATTAATTTACCATTATGCTTATTCAAAGGCACTCAAAGAAAATGGCTATGAATTAGGAATGTTTGGGGGAATCCTGACTTTCACGAAGCTTTTGCATACTGTTGTTTTGTATCTTGCTGTTATTTTCAAAGTAAATAAGAGTTCTTGAGTCCCAGGAGCCACCTTTGGTTGTCCTCCACCCCTCATATCCAGAAGTCACAGAGTCTTTCTGCTTTGACATCCTTCAAGTCTGGCTGTCTCTCCATTCCTGCTCTGTCTCTCCATTCCTGCCATCACTGCTTGCGTTCAGGTTTCTTCTGGACGCTGCCTACCAACAGTCTGCTTGTGCGGCTCCCTGCTTCTAATCGTGATCCCCTGAGATGTTTCTCCAAATCAGAGCTTCTCAAATTGTCTAGTTAAGAATCTTTTTTTTTCTTTTTAATTTGCAATCAGTTACACAATGATATGTGATCCCACTACACATGATTTGTATGTAGCTTGAGTCACATGTGATTCTCCACATGAGTTGACAACATACAAACTGGTCTCTGTCCTATTCAATAAGATGAACCCATTGATCACAAGCTGGGATGGTGCTGTTATGTGGAGCTGCTGTAAGTGCTTCTGGTGCCTGCTTTCCATTTCTGTACTTACCTTGTCGTGGACCAGTGACAATCCACTCATGGGCAGCACTGGTCCTCAGACCTTTCCTTGAGCAAGACTGCTTTAGACTGTGTCCAGAATGGAATCACAAATTCAGAAACACAAATGTGATCATGTCATTCTCCTGCTTGAGACTTCTTCAGTAGTTCTTTGTAGCCTTTGCAGTCATGTCCCAAATCTAGAGTACAGTCCCCGACTTTTCTCCAGCCTGGTCTTTCACCTGTGCTTGCTACTGAACTTGACTCTACAAGATGTGCATTTCTATATGTGCAGTGTTCTCTCTCTTGTCCCACCTGGCTGGATTTGGAACTTCTAAATGCAGCCTTGGTGTTCCTGTGTCTTTTCCCCATAGGTGGGACACTTCTGTGAGCTTCTGTAGATCCTGTGCACAGAGTTTTGAAATTTTGTTTTTGTCTTTTTCATTAGACTGTAAGCTCCTTGAGGACACAAACCAACCAAAGAGAGAGGAAGGCGATCAGTGTTGAGGTGCTGAGAAATTGGATAATATTACAGGAAGCAGGCATGTGACTTTTAGCCTGGTAACTTGATCTTATGATTGGTAATTGATCATGTGAGTTGAAATGTGCACTTTCACTGTTACGCAGCTTGATTTTAGCATTTAATGTTAGAGTTGGGCCTTAATTGAACTGTGTTAATTGCATATCCTCTGCACAGTTTCTGGGTGTTTTTGTTTTTGTTTCTTAATGAGCATTTTAAAGAACACTTAAATGAGCAAATGGATGTCCCAGCTGGGAGAGCCCCAGCAACTTGTGCAACTGCATTACCCTGTAATTCTGTGTTCAAAATAGGAAAAGCCTTGACTCTCCATTTTTGAAAGTCAGATATCCTAATCTGTTAATACCTGCAGACCTGTCATTCCATGCTCTTATATTTCATAAGTGGTTTGCATTTCTCTAGCACCTTTCTTCCAAGGAACTCAAAATGCATGCATGTTATGTCTTCCAGCAACTAGTAATCAGTGGATATTGAGCATTTTAACATTCCAAAGTATGTTAAAAGTCAGAGAATTGCAGCAATGAGAACTGATTATTAAACCAGGGTCACAGTGACTGAACTCCCTTAAATTCAACTCGGTCCTTTCTGTTCATGAAATTGCATCTTAAATGTTCACATCAAACATTCTCGATGGAAGAGGAGGGGGCTGAAAGTTCAACAAATGACATTCAGTATGATTCACTCTAGGCATGCAGAGAGCACTCTGAAATAAGACAGAGGTAGTTCAACTGCTTAAAACATTTGGAAGATGGAAGAGCCAGAACTTCTTTCCTGTTGCTGCCTTTCCGTGGTGGTGGTTTCTAAGGGCCTTTTTAATGATCTGGCTTTTTTTTTAGTTCAGTCAGTGAAGTGCCCAACTCCCCTTCATCCTATGCAAAGCCTGCAGGCTGCTTTAGTGCTTTTGTTCAGAGACAAAATTGAACTTCAGGTATCCTGCTGAGATCCTAGGACTAAATCAGTCCTCCCTTTTATGAGGTTTTTCAGAAACTGCTGTTCTAACTTGCAGTGAAATCTCAAACATGTGCTTTCTGCTTTATGACAAGGAAGAAGTCTAGTAATTGAAAGTTGCTCGAGTGCCGTTATTCTGGAGTGAAACCCTGTAATGGAAACTTTTGTTCTGTGGCATCTGTGATTAAAAGCAACGTAAATTTTCTGCTGCTTGCTGGTCATAACTCTCAGACCAGATATAACAATATATTTTTGTATGAACTACACATCAAAGAATCCTTTTTAAAAAACGGTTTAAGCTTAACTTTCAGCTTTCTCTTCTATCAAATCTGTCACCCACTCCCCACTCTTCATTGTATTATTTCAACATTGACACCAAGTACAGGTAAATTCAAGTAATATTTCTGCGGTTAGGGATGTTTTTATCTTGGATCGTTGTTGAATAGTTATAAAACAAGGTGTGGCAAGTTTTGCTATTCTAGGAATGGGGTTTTTTGCTTTGTTTTCTTCGGAGAATTTTATCCAGGTGCATCAGTTCTACAGTTTTTTATGTCTTTTTTGGTCAATATCCCTGGGATAAAAATCTGAATGGATTTAGTCTGTTTAAAATCAGAAGATGTTGCCTTTTTTCCCTTTAAACATGATCAGGTCAAGACAGTTTTCTTTTGATCGTTGTGGCTCACAGTACAGCTCCCTCATCTGTTACTCATTTTTCAGGGTTTGATGTGAAATATAAAGATTGGGTAGAACAACGTTCAACAGGGAAAAATCACAGTGTGACCCTGGGAGCTCTGAATGGGCGTGAATGTAAGCGTGAGTGCAGCATTTTTCCAGCTTTGAGCATGTTCTTGACTACAACTTTTAAAATCATTTATACCCATCAACCTTCAAAAATACTCCTTTATTCTTGTGATTGTCAAAGTTTAGGAGAAGAAAAAAAACCTCTATTATTATAAGTGAATATTTAAAATACGTTGCATAATAGATAAAGAAAGGACATAGATTCTGGATCTGGAATTCCTAGGTTTGAATCCTGTCTTTCACTTTCTAGCAGTGTGACTTTGGAGCAAGTTACATCATTTCTGTGTCTCTAGTTTCCTGGTCAGTAAAATGGTCAGATGATGGTACTGACCTCATAGAGTTGTTGTTAAGGAGTAAGTGAGTTAATATTCAAAAAGTGCTTACAAGGTGCTTGGCGCATAGTAAGTGCCATTTAAATGTTTACCCCAGCCTCTTGGGTATTTCATTCCACATTTTGTGGTTATTCAGATTATAGGAGAGAGGAATTTTCAGCCTTTTACTTCTTTGTACCCCTCCCCCATTGCAAAGCACCTAGTTCTTGGCATGTAGTGGTGGGTCACGTAACCTGATCCTAGTTTCTTACTAGGATGGCAGTAATTATTTGCCAGTTGTTGATTTGATAACATATCCATATCTTTGAATAGGGGTACAATTCTAGAACATCTCTGACTAATCAGATGCTCAGTTTTTCTGAATGGATTCTATATTCTCTTTGAGCTGGGGGAGGGTAGGGGAGAGACACTGGTCTGCATATTTCTTCTACCATTTATTTATTTTTAAACTTATTATTATGGAAAACTTTAAACATCACGCAGGTAGGGAAAACAGTACCGTGAATCCCCATGTACCCACCTGATACATCGTCATCACCGCATGGATACCCACTTCCCCCACCCCTCACTGGATTGTTTTAAAGACAGTTCCATATATCATATCATTTCCTTCATAAGTAACTCTTTTTTAAAAAAGTAACCACAATATCACATTGTACCTCAAAAATCCAGTAATTCATTAGTATTGGCAAAAAATCCAGTCAGGATTCAAATTTTTCTGTGTGTCTCATCTTTTTTTTTTTTTTCTGGCAGTTGGTTGGTTTGAATCCAGATAAGGTCTACACATCACATTTTGTAGCTATGTCTCTTGATTCTCTTTGAACCTATAGTTTTCCCTTCCCCCTTTTCCTTGCAATTTATTTGTCTTTGCCTTCCATTTAAACTTTCTCTGTCTCTGGATCTACCTCCTTGCCACGTTCCTGAACTTTCCTTCTCCGTATTTTCCCATTTATCACGGCCTGCAGAATATTGGTTCCAGGTTCAGAAGGGTGAAGTCCGGACATAGGTCACCTCATGACACTTTGCCTTCTCCATCTCTCCACTCTGCTTGTCTCTGTGCAGGCCCTGACCTCTGGCAGGCTGTTCCTCATAGTGGCTTGAGGGCCAACAACAGCTCTGGGATTGCTTCCCGTCCTCGCAGAACCCCAGCAGGAGGCCAGCTTGGTCACCCTACCATCCCAGAACTGGTCACCATTGCCAGAATGTGTAATACTCTGATTGGCCAAGCCTGAGTCACATCCATACCTGTGTGGCCAGGGGGTGGGGTCACAAACCACGTGGACTGAGGGCTGGCTTGGTTAGTTCATTTGGGAGAGTGTGGTGCTTGCTAGTAACACCAAGGTCACAGGTTCGGATCCCCATACTGGCCAGCTGCCAACCCACCCCCCCCAAAATGAAAAAAACAGGGGGACTGAGCATGGGGGTGGGGGCTCATCAAGGGAATGAGGGTGTCTTACAAGAGGGAGCGTGCCCAGCAGGTGGTCATCCAGTCTGTGCTGGGGCATTTGTAGTGACCACAACACATCATCTCCTGAGGAAGCTCATTCTGACTTCAGCCATCCCCTCCCAGGTGGCCACCTGGCCTTCAAAGAACTGCAGACAACTCTTCTCTCCCAAATGAAATATTCCCTCGGTCCTTGGCCTATTTCTCATATGATGTGGGTTCAAGCTTCCTCACCATCCTGGCCGTTCATGTCTGAGTCCTCTCCAGGTTTGCCTGGGACCTCTCTTAAAGAGTAACAGACTCCAGTGTGGTCTACCTCAGGCACACAGGGCAAGCTTATCACATCACCTGCTTTGTTCTAGATCTTATCTAGACTGATTTACCATAGCCTGAGATTGCATTAGCTTTCCTGACAATCACATCACACGGTGTGGACCCACTGAACTTTTTGTCAACCAAAGCTCCATTGTGTTTTTCACTAATCCTATACCTGAACAAACAAGAACAGAGTTCAAAATCTTCTGTCATTTTCAATAATCAGTTTATCTAAATTTGATCAGGTTTTTCCCATTCACTTGCAGAACTCACAGTCTATATAGATTTGATCAGTTTTTGCAGTCCATTGAGATCTTTTTTTATGCTGATGTGTTCATCCACAACAATCAGAGTCCTTCCAGACCTTTCTCCAGTCAGTTGCTAAAAATGTTGACTGGACTAAATCTGGGGAAGAAGTCCAGGCTGATAGTGGTTTGTTAGTTAGTTGTTTAACTAACTTCAAATCCAGCCAACTCCAAATCCGCCTAATTGTACGGGGGTACTTCAAAAAGTTCGTGTAAAGATTTGTGTTATCTTTTAATTCTATTTTTCCACTAACTTTTTGAAGTACCCTCGTTTAATTATTCAGCCTACACTTCTCCATTTGGTTAGTGTGTTTATCATCGGAGACCTTAACAGATAGCTTGCTCTAACTTCGATACTTACAGTTTCCGGTTCAAGGAAAGATAGTCTGAATTGACTTGTGTTTGGTGAATGCATTCTTGCTTCTAACCAATCAATTTTTTTCGTAAGTTTGTGTTTAATAACTATAATAAGCTGTAGGATCTGTTTAAAGGTTGATGCCAAGTTCACCAATCTACCGAATCTTCCCCTTTTTGCACTTTTGGAAATCGGTACTCCTTCCATCTGTTGGTTGCTGCTCATGAGATCATGAACAGTGGTTAGGTGACCTCAGGGCACATTCCTTCCCTCTGGGATCTAATTCATACCTTAAAGGAAGAGAGTTGCTGTATCAGCTGTGCATGTGTGGAGTATTGTATGTTTGTTTCCTGCAGAGGACCCCATAGGAATAGCTGTGTCCAGGTACCTGCTAGTCATTGTGTAGTTGAGAGCACCCTGTTTGTCCAGGAGGCCCAGATCTTGCACTTTCGGAAGACTGTGCAGCAATACCGACTGCTTTGTTCCCCCCCCCCCCCCCCCCCCCCCCCCCCCCC
>NW_007726266.1:797203-822229 GCF_000696425.1 Galeopterus variegatus | reverse complement strand
CCCCCCGCTTTTTTCCCCCCCCCCCCCCCCACCATTAGGGCACTAATAGAGCCTAAGGGAGTCTTTTTCTTAATGCCATTTCCCCCCATCACAGGCAGGATGAGAATCCTGCTGGCTAATTAAGTGTGGCATTTTGTTTCAAAATTAGCAACAGACAGTAACTAACTATAAAGTAACCCAGTGGCCTTGTGCTGATAGATTTATTTTTCTTAATATTTGGCTTTTTAGGATGAATTAATCCATTTATTTTGATAAATTTACCTTACATTGAAATGGATTTGTTTTCTTATCCAAATATATTCTCCTATTTAAGATTACAGACGAATCTGTTATACACATTGCAGTTTGGCATCTACCACCTAAGAATTCTGACATTTTGAATGTTATGCATGAGGATGAATTGGAATTAAATGCCTTACAACACTTTCCCCGGGGGAAAATGAGTTTCCTAAATTTGCAGTAGGTCCCTGGCTTCAACTCTTGGGTGCATTATTTTAAGCTTTTACAAATGTTCTCAAAAATAAAATACTACTTAATACCACTTGAACATATTCTCTGTCATTTGGGTTTATTGAAAGTATTAATTTGCAGAGACTGCAGTGAAAACTCTAGTGTTGAAGCACTTTCTGAAGCACTGCTTTCCTGTGAAGGCTCAGTTAATGACTTTTTTTCTGAGATCATCTGACTCTGTTCTGCCACAGAGCCAGTAGTTACCAGGCAAATATAGATCCCTCGAATGAAACGTGGTATGCCTTCAGGAGGAGAGAGGGATTTATTTGTCACTGTATATACAGCACAAATTATGGCTTTACTGCCGACTGTTTACATTAAAAAGCCATTTATATTCCTTTACTCAGTATATACTTAATACACTGTTTTTCCACCTATTCACTTTTTTTCCATCTGCAAGAGAAAGCCAGTATTTCTTTCTTTCTTTTTTTTTTTGGCTGTCTGGTAAGCATTTCATTTTTTAACCATAAAAATCAACTTCTTCCCAAAGATAACCATTGTTAATTTTCTAGGAAAAAAATATGCATATGCTGCATATATAAGTCTGTATGTTTAAAAATATTTTTACATAAATAGATTTAGCATTGTAAATTAATTTTTATTTTCTGGAAGGGTAGTACTTTAAAAAATATTTAAAATAAAACGAAAGGCATGCAGGGAAGTCTCATTCCTACTGCTAGCTATAGTTTGCCTCTTCCAAAGCACCCACTGTCATCAATTTCTTGTATGTCTCTCCAAAGGTATTTTGCATATCTACCAGTGAGTGTGTGTGCGTGTGTGCGCGTGCGCGTGCGCCCTGATACACAAACTTTTTTTTTTTTAACCAGGCCTTTTGAATGGGTCTTGTTCATACTCTTGGCTGTCTTGACCGGTGCTGCTTCTCTGTCTCAGGTGGGTAAAGATTAAAAATGTCATTGCATAGCCCTATGATAACTTTGTATGATGTCTTCCTTGATAATGAATCCAACGCAGACAGAGAACAAGGAACACAATCCCCTAAACCACCACTATCCTTAGAAGGAAAATGGCTCAGGCTGATATGCTTCCTGAGTACAGTGACTGGGGAGACCTTTGAAAGCAGTTTTCCCTGTCCTCTGAGAGGGGCCCCCTCTAGGACGGACATAAAGCAATGAGAAGACAGTGTCTGTGAAATTCCCACTGCTGGGCCCTGCCATTTGGATAAATGAAGAGGTTCATTCTCTGAGGCTGTCAGTCTTCCTTTCCAAGAGTATTCAGATTTACACAGGGACAAAGGACTTCCCCATGCCGGGCATTTGTATTGTGCTGTGTCTTTTGTGGTGACTAGCACATGTATGAGGCAACTTGTATTTAATATAGATTTTTATTTACTAAAGTGTGCTGCATTTTTAGAAAACCCACCACCCCTAGAATCCAAAGCTATGAAATGGATAAATTAAAGGACTTTTATTTTCATTATAGAAGGATCTTCATTTTTATTAGGTAATATAATATACCTAATTGTTTTTGATCGTGAGCTCCTAAGAGGTGTTCAAAATGTGAAGGCAGGGAGCCGGGGGTGGGGGTGGGGGGTGGGAAAAAAATGGTTTCTTCCACTTAGAAAAATGTACAAATATTACATCAAAAGTCTTCTTACCTAATACTACACATAACTCTTCCTCTTCCCCTGAACCTTCCTTATTCTTTCTTATATGAGGCAGCTGAGAAAATTTATCACTCATTTGGTTGTAGGATCAAGTAGGCAGGTTGTTTATGAAAAATTAAAGGGTTGTTATGGGAATATTTGTTAAATAGATAAATAGACAATAGAAATTATGGAAGGTAAACTTTTCAAAGATACAGTGAACCTTCAAAGGGGACTTGATATAAAAATAGAAAGGGAATTAGTGTCAGTTTGGAAGTGAGAATCAGTTTTTGAATTAGTCATAAATGCAGATTAAATGTGTGTCCTATAGGTCAGAACAAAACTATGATGATGCTTATTTCATCTTACCCGACTTTCATGAAGGTGTTCTTTAAAGCTATAAATACTAGTAAGACATGAGAAGTGCCCTAAATGTTCAACAATCATGAGATGGTTAAGTAAATTACAGTACTCAGAATCATATTGAACAGCCGTTAAAAATGGAGTTAGTGGTCTTTGCTCAGATGTAGAGCTAAAGTTCAGATATTGTATTCAAAAAGTGAGATCCCAAATTATACGTATACCATGATTACAGCACCGTATCAAACAGACAGAAGAGAGATTGAAGTCTATACCTGAATTGCTTATTGTTACGTTAGGGCAGTGGCACCTGTGGCTAGTGAGTCTCCGATTTGTAGATGTTCTGAATGTAATCATTTTTGTAATAGAAACATAAATATATGTGAAGAAAGTAATGTGGTTCTTGTCTGAAAGAGCTTGAATCTAGTTTTTGAGTGCTTTGTTTTAGTGTGGGGTTCCCCCCCACCTTTTAAACTAGTTAGCAGTTTAGCATTTTCAGAAGATAAGTAACCTTGCTCACTGTGTCTTATTGAGCAAAGAAACCCAGGGGAAAAGGACCAGCTTGCAGCCACATAATCCAAGAAAGCTTTCTGGAAAGAATCACTTGAAAGTGACCTTTCAGACGAGGGGGAGGGTAGTCCAGTGGACTAAGAAAGAAAGATATTCCAGATATAAATAACCGTGTGGGAATGAAGGGGAAAGTTGAGAAGGGGAAAGTGCATTTGATCCCAATGAAGAGAGTAAGTATGGGATGGAGAGAGGGGACGTATGTTTGAAAACTGATGAGTGACAAAGCTGCCTGTGCTCAGTGGAAACATTTTTACTTTTTATAAGGAAAACAAAAGTTCCTTTGGCATACCCTCAAGAAAATGCATTTTGGGTGGTGCCGATTTGGAGGTGTGATTTCGTGCATGAAGTCCCTGAGAAGCAAGCTGCTGTGGTCTGTTTGCAAGGTGATAGTGGACTCTCCTGGGTTCAGGCTTGGAATGAGAAAGAAGGTCTGGATTCCAGACATGCCACAGGAACAAGACAGATGCTTTTCGTACCAAAGAGGCCAAATGCAAACCAAAGAACTTTATTCTGGGCCAGGTTGCAGAAATGCATTTTCTATAAGCTTCTTTAGATCACGAAGAACATACTCTGGGTTAATGGCTTCTGTTTGTTAAAGTAGAGGAAATTCCTCCAGGAATTTGGGGAGGGGCAGTGGTGACAGGGACTAGGAAGCTCCCAAACTGGATTTTTTACTTAGTATGTGCTCATATTACAAAAAGCAAGTTTGCGCTTTTCGTTGTTTTGTATCGGCACTGCCAAGCCTCGGTCAGTCACATGTTTTTTGAACATCTCATTTGCCTCCAGCAGTGTCAGGATGCAGAGAAATAAATGACAAATTCCCTGCTCTCAAAGGCATTTATAATTTAGCTGGGGAGATAAGGTGTGAAATATACATATACATAAATTTAGAGTCTCTATTGGGTGATGTCTGGTGTATTGGTTGTCATAGGAGCTCTGAGAACCGAGAGCCAGCCCTGTGACCTGGTCACACAGCGGCCTGAGAGGCCGACTCCTGTTGTGGATGACCCGGTTCAGATCCATTTCCCACTCTCTAGCTTGAGACCTTGGACAGATTACTTTAATCTTTCTAACCCTGTTTCTCCATCTATAAAGTGGGAATGATAGTACCTACCTTGTCGGGTTGCTGTGGAGGTTTGAGATGATGAATAATGTAAGAAGCCCTTGGCATAGTGTTTGGCGCACAGTAATGGGTCAGGAGATGGAGACTTTTGTTCTGTTCCACTAGACCAAAAAGTTTCCTGAGACTCTGTGCTCTTCATCAGCATGTCCTTCACATTTACCACGTTTGGCACCTCTTATTAATAAATATTTGGTGCAAATATTTATTGAAAGAAAGAATGAATGATTTGGACTGAGATTTAAAGGGTTGGCAGGATTCAGGTGGAAAAAGGAATGGAATTCCAAGCATAAAGGTGAGTCTCAGAGTTAAAATGAAACAAAGCATAGACTCTTCTGTATGTAATCATAATTAACAAATGCCCTTATTACATAATATTGGGCAACGTGGTCATTGGATGTTACACTGGAAAGGATGTTGGGGATTATGTGGCAACCCTCTTCCTCTACAGATGAGGACACTGAGGCCCAGAGAGGAGGTGGCACGTGCTGACCAGCCTCTAGGTTCTAGCTCTTTATTGCTAGGTCAGTGCTATTTCTTGGCATTCTTCCTGGTAGCCTTGAAAAAAGTGCAACCAGTGTCTGTAAGACGTTGCCAACTTTGGCTCATAGAAAAGAGAGATAAGCATGCTGAAAAGAGGGAAATGCTGTGGTCCTCTTTTTCCCGTGTAAGTTTGTGTATCCTGGCTGCTGGAAAGCAGGCCCGTTTTCCCGGTCCCAGGAGCCAGTTCCTGAGAGCAGAGCCATTTTCCTGTGGACAGACTGGGGTCAGGCCCGGGACGTCGGTCAGACCTCCTATGTGGAAAGCCTCAAGTGGCTGTAACTCATCGCTGAGAAAACAAACATGTTACCTCACGGAACAACAGCAAGAGCCCTTAAAAAGGGGATTACCAGGGCTGAAATACGTGTAATGCAAAGAAAGGAATTCAAAAAGAGCCAGGTGCTTCCATTCGTGAAGCTAGGCTGATGAGGCTCCTAAGTGTTACAGAGAAATTCCATCGAGATGACGGCGGCCACGCTATTTTTTCCTGTTAGGCCATCAGGGAAGGGAGAGGAGGCTCATTATCCTGGGGCCTGTGCGGGCAGTTAGCGCCCTTCCCGTGTGCTGTTGACGGATAGTTCTGACCTGAGACCTGGGTCTTTGGCACTCGGCCCTGGAGCCTGGGGTCACGGGAATTTACCCTGTTGCTTTGAGGAGGACATTCCCACCTGAGCAGGAAGATAGAAGCTGGAGTAGGAGAAAACAAAAGTTGGGAAGGACAGCCCTGGACATATACTTGGCCTGAGCCTTGAGAGTTTGGAAAGGAGGTGCTGGGTCAGACCTGCTACTTTATAAAAGAGGGAGAAGTTAGATGTTCTGAAACTTAGGAGAGAGAATCGGTTTTTTTTTTTTTCCTTTTTGTCTTTTTTTACTGACCGGTAACGGGATCGCACCCCTCGGTGTCGCGCCCGCACCGCGCTCAGCCAGTGAGCGGGAACCCGTCTCCACATGGGATCCGAACCCTCAGCGGGAGCGCCGCCGCACTCCCAAGCAGCGCACTTTCCAGTGCGCCACCAGGCCGGCCCTGAGAGAATTGTTTTTTTTTTTTTTTCCTTTTTGTCTTTTTTTCGTGACCGGCAACGGATTGCAACCCTCAGTGTCGCTCCCGTACCGGACCGGGACCGGCAACGGGATCACAACCCTCGGTGTCGCACCCGCACCTCGCTCAGCCAGTGAGCGGCCGGTCTGTATGTGGGATCCGAACCCTCGGCGGGAGCTCCACCGCGCTCCCAAGCGGCGCACTGTAGCAGTGCGCCACCGGGCCGGCCCCAGAATTGGTTTTTTAAAAAAAATTTTATTGAGTCAGAATTGATTACACATATTTTTGAGGTTCAACATCGACATACGTTGATCAAATCAATATTACTAGCATATATATTGTTGTAAATCGTACTTATTCTTAACACCCCTTGTCCAATCTCTTCCCACCCCCCGCTACCCTCTCCCACTTCTGATATCACTAGATTTCTTCTCACCCTCTGAAAGAGTAATGGTTACTCTGTTGATTTGTTGCCTAGGTTATCTGTCCAATGCTGAGAGGTGTATTCAGGTCCCCCCATATTATCGTAGAGCAGATGCTTCTTGTCACACTGGAATCGGCTTTGTGGAGAGAGACATCCTCTTTTCTTTGGTCTCTACTGGTGACTCTCTTTGTGTTGATGCACTTGAGTGGCTGGCGAACCATCTGCGTGGTGGTTATGGCATCTAGCCACTTTCACGGCAGCCATGGTTATTGTGGTGGCTGTGGTGGGCCACCCACATGGAGATGATATTTTTGTCATGCTCCTTGGTGCTGGCAGTGTGTCTGGTTGTGGTAGGGGGGTCTGGTCCCGCAGGCCCAAGGTGCTGGTGGTATGCCTGGGCCAGAACTAATTTTTTGTCCTTTACTTACTTCTAAAATGGGGGAACTTCCTGTGGGGACCAGTACTTGAGCTCTGTGGTTGAGCTAAATTGCTGCTTTCCTGCTATTTCCCTAGGGAAGACTTTTTGTGCAGCTCAGGTTTTAATGGTTGACTTTATAGGTATTTCCAGCTCTCCAGAGACCTGGTGCACCTGGGTTGTGTAGAAACTCTGATCTGGGACTGAGTCTTTTCATCAAACTGCACCCCATGCAATTCTATATTCTTGACCAGTCTCCTCTTCACTGGTTGGGATGCCAGTCAGCTGTCCTTTCTGTGCCCCGGTGTTTCCCAGAGTGGGCCCGTCTCCCCCACCACCCATGCTACAAATACTTCCCATGGGATGGGCCTTGCACTGGTCCCTTGCAATGACTCACCGGCCTCTTAGTGGCTCCTTCTTTTCAGTTGTTGTGGCTTCTCCCTCCTATGAGGGTCCACAGGAACCCTATTAGTAGTCTTGCTGTCCTGGGGGCCACCAAGGCCCTCTTCTCCCCTGCTGCCTCCAAGCAACTTCATCTGAAGGACACAGCTGCATCTTCTGCTGGCTCCTGCTCCATGTGCTCAGCAGCTCCAGTCTGGAAGCAGCCGTGGCACGAAATGGTCAGAGCGGTTTTTTCTTTCTCTCATCATGGCTTCTCCCACCTTCATGAACTCCGTAGGTCTCTCCTCCTCTTCTCCTGAGCTCTAGTGGCCCCAACTTGGCCGTTGTTGCTTTTTTATAGTTGTAAATTCGTTGATTTGTGGGAGAGAGTGATGCTGGGGACTGTCTATTCTGCCATCTTGACTGGAAGCCGAGAATCGTTTCTTTTTTTTTTTTTTTTTTTTTTTTTTTTTTTTTTTTTTTTTTCCGTGTCCGGCAACGGATCGCAACCCTCAGTGTTGCCCCCGTACCGGACCGGGACCGGCAACGGGATTGCAAGCCTCGGTGTTGCTCCCACGCCTCGCTCAGCCAGTGAGCGGGAGCCGGTCTGCACGTGGGATCCGAACCCTCAGACGGGAGCGCCGTCGCGCTTCCCAAGCGGCGCACTATCCAGTGCGCCACCGGGCCGGCCCCGAGAATCGTTTCTAAAGTCAATTCTTATCCATGAATCACTTTGATGTGCTTTCAGATACTTTCTGAAACCCAGCACAGGTATCGCTGAAGTTGGGATTTGCAGTTGGCTCTACAGAGAGGAGGTGCAGTGTGGACCTCACAACCATGTGTGTGCAGAGACCTCTCCCTCCAACTCTGGGATTTTAAAAGTGGTCTCCAGGGGAGTATGAGTCATCTATAGACTGTTACACCTCGTTAGGGTACAGTTTGAGCTCCATATAGAGGAATCAGGTTGTGCCTGGCTGGAGAGTCCCACCAGGTTTACTGTTGGGTGGGATAAAACTATACAAACATTGATCCCTTTCTCACATTCATTAGAGATGGTACCCAGGGCAGTGGTGAGGGAGTGGGGTGCAGCGTCTGAGGAAAGTTGTCCTGCTTATGGTGGGGGCGGGTATCGTGTTCCTTCATTTGGACTTCAAGGAGATAGTCAGACATTTCCTGGGCTAGAGTGTTCTATACCATTATCATTAATAACTGCTAGTGTTTACTGAGCCCTCACTAGGTTCCAGGGGCCACCTGTTAAGTGCTTTTCATGTATTATCTCATTGGATCTTCATAATAATCCATCAAATATAAATGAGTTGTAAACATTTATACATGAGGACACTAAACCCAAAGGTTAAGTCATTGGCTCAGGGTGTGGACCTGGGTTTTCACCCTAAACTGCCAGTCCCCAGAGCCAGTTCTTTAGCCCCTCTGTGTCACTCGCTAGTTGTGCTGTTTTCTGCAACTTTGCCCTAGGGTGGGACAATTTCCATACTTGGGCCCCCAGGAAGGGGCTTTTGCCTCTGGGTTTTCTCCCTTTCTCTGGCAGGTCTGGGCTCACTATTGCACCCAAACTGCACCAGTTTTCTTTTCTTGCTTTTCTGTTGTGGTCTCCCACATGTTATGATCTATAAAACCGAACTACCCTCAATTCTTATTATTTGCAGTAGTTATTTTCTGTAAAGTTGCCCCAAACACTAAGTTAGCAAAAACTGAAACATTGCTCCTAGAGGAAATACCTGGTTGGGTTCCTGCGAGCCTCTTGTGGCAACATTTTTATCAACTGATCAATGCATAACCTTGTTTTATCTGTGCTTTTGTTTAAAGACACCTGATTAAATATATATGAGTGAATCCCGTGGTGGATTCACTAACGCTGAGCTCACTGCCAGCAGCGCTGTAACTCATGTCTGAATGGAGCTTATCTGACATGTGTATTTTCTCTGTAGGGCACATCACAGCCTTCTTGTGCTTAGGATCACTGGACAGCACTTCAGCACTCTGCTTGGGGGCCATTTTAAACAGCAAAACCACCAATAAAAAGCACAAAAATGTGAAAAATGTGACACTAAATAGGGCACGAAAAGGACACTTGAAGTATGAGAGCTGAAAGGAGGCAGAGTGTAGCCTTGATCAACCTCAGCTGGGAACCTGTGTGTTGAGTAACTCAGATTTTTCGCTTCTCTGCTCATGCCCGAGAATGACCACAGAGGTGTTGCAAGTATTGATTTTGGGGCTACAAGTCAATTTTAGCAAGTAAGCAAATTAACAAATACAGAATCTGTGAATGGTGAGGATTGACAGTACCCATTTTTCTAAAATACTATGCCAAATGTGCAGAATCTCTGTAATTTATTACCGCTTAGCTTTAGGGACCACACCTCTAGCAAGTGACTTTATTTCCCCCTCCTTTTTTTTTTTTTTTTGTCTTTTTTCCATGTCCGGCAACAGATTGCAACCCTCAGTGTCGCCCCCGTACCGGACTGGGACCGGCAACGGGATCGCAACCCTCGGCGTTGCCCCCGCGCCTCGCTCAGCCAGTGAGCGGGAACCGGTCTGTATGTGGGATCCGAACCCTCGGCGGGAACGCCGCCGCGCTTCCCAAGCGGCGCACTGTAGCAGTGCACCACCGGGCCGGCCCTCCCCCTCCTTTTTAATCATTTGGTTATTTTTAAAAATTAGAAAATACAGATTTGCAAAAAGAAAAATACTTAAAACCACCCAGATTTCACTGGTCAGAGATTATTATTACGTACATCGTAGTGTCTATCTTTCCAGACTTTTTTTTGATGCATATATATATATATATACTTGTTATTTGTACTCTCACTTTCATATATGTCGTTACATAAATAGGTATGCTTAAAACAAAATTAGTATCACACAGTACTTACTGTTACGTGATCTGCATTTTGAGGTTCCTTGTTGCCAGAGCCTGAAGTGAGCGAGTGAAGGAGAGGCTGGATGGGTACGTGGGGAGTAGAAAGTGAAGGGACATCAGGGCTTGGGACTGTGTCCTGATGGGGACCCCTGATGGGTTCTAAGCAGAGATGTTCTATAATCAGATTAAATAGATAACCACAATAGCTGTGTGGACAGTGGATTTGAGGAAAGGAGACTAGAGCCACATTGTCCAGTGTGGTAGCTGCTAGCCACGTGTGGCTGTTGAGCACTTTGAGATGTGGCTGATCCTGCCTGAGGTGTGCTAAGTGTATGCAGGATATCGAAGATGTAGTATGAAAAAAAATGTATCTCTAATTTTTTTATATCATCTGGCCAGTTAACTCTGTTGGTTAGCATGTGGTGCTGATAACACCACTGTCTGGGGTTCCATCCCTGTATGGGTCAGCAAAAAATAAATAAATAAAATGAAATAATTTTTTATATAAATTGCATGTTGAAATAATAATCTTGGATATATTGGGCTAAATAAAATATGTTATTAAAACTAATTTTACCTGTTTCTACTCTTTAATGTGGCTACTAAAAATGTTTTAAATTGTGTAAATTTCATATGTGTTGGACAGCACTGGACCAGAGGGGAAAGTTGAGATGATGAGGCCCCGTGCCAGGGTAGTAGGGGTGGGAAGGAGCAAGTGGGTTTGAGGAGTATTAGGTATATAATCGATGGCTGTGTTTCGGCTTTGGATGGTAAGACAGAGGAAGGGGTTAGTGGCATTGAGGTATGTGACTTGTGTCTCCAGCTGTTGGGGGGGTTGGCTTGTGGGGGAGGCTAAGGAGAGTTAAAACAGACAGAGATGTCGGAGCTGTCTTGTTGCTTGAGTAAAGCTCTGTGGAGAGGTAGGTCTATGCCTGAGAAAGATCTGTGAGTCGTCAGCAAGTAGAAGCATGGAGGGACTAAGAGTCAGAGAGTGTGTGGAGAGAGAAGGAGGTGGCTTGAGGGTAGAGGCCTGGGGGCAGGACAGCAAAGGAACAGAGGGGTCACGCATTGGGGGCACAGAGGACAAGGGAAGGAGCTTCAGATTGGGGTTCAGCAGTGATGTGAACATGAAACGAAGAAAAGCTTGAAAAGTATCACTTGGATTTGTCAGTTGAAGAGGGGTAGTACAAATCTTCATTAAGCAATTTCTACTCTTTATTATTCTTAATAATAGTTAACAATACTATTTAGCATTATACAGCATTTACTTTGTGCCAGACACAGCACTACAGGCTTCATACACCAGCCCCAGGGGACACCTACTGTTATTATCCCCATTTGACCTAAACTTTTTACAACCCCCAGATGTGCCCTGGCAAGAAGTGGGTAACTGTCATGAGGTTCTCAGACCACACGCAAAAAAATCTACCCTTCTTTTAGTGCTGGTCTTGAGGGAGCAGTGGTGATGGATGGCAGATTGTGGAGAATCCTGCATTCCAGTAGACTGAGGTCCGTGCATGCGTGAGCTGTGTGGCACTGGCTTTCAGGGCTCGGGCTCTGGCTGCTGGGACAGCCTGGCTGCTCTGCACAAACTCTGGGAGTAGACGAGCCTCTCCCTCCTGGGATTCCCATCATTTCTACTCTTGCAGCCACCCCCCTAAAGAATCCAGGGGACCCCAGGCGAGGGGTTCCTGTTGTCCACCCCTCGGGCCAGGACTGGCTCTGCGTGAGGAATGCCAGCCCCCACCCCAGCCCTGCCCAGACTCATGCCTGAGGTTTTAACTGCTTTCGTTCACTTCCATACATGGAAGTGGGGCTTGCCAGCCTCTGCCAGAGAGCGCCTGGAGCAGGAGGTCTGTTTCCCCACAGCTGACAGACACCCCCTGGCTCACATTTTAAAAATGTATTGATTGAAAAAGACCCTGGCTTGAACCACACGTGTCTGCAAAGAGGGAACTTGGGCATCTCTATAGAATAGGCAGTAAGATTTGTAGTCTGGTCCCTGAATGCTGTGGTTATAACACTTCTCTCCATCTGTGTGGGGGGAGGAGATAAACTGTGTGTGTGTGTGTGTGTGTGTGTGTGTATTAACACATATTAGCATGTATACACTTTTCTCACTGATTTGAGGAAAGGGAAAAATCTGAAGGGCCAACCCAAATGTAGTGGTGTGCTGATGAAATGGTTAAACCAACCCCAACCTGGGCCTCAGGTGCAGAGACACAATCCCAACAGGTATAGACCTTGAATTTTTTCACAGAGTTCTTTGGTTCTCTCAAGAAAATGCTTTTTATAAGGCACCATACTTGGGTTTGACCCGTTTGTTTGCTTTTGTTTCATGATGATCAAGGATTGGACCTTGTAGAAGTTAGACTTCTAGGAAGTAATAGTTGACGACAATAGACTCTAAAGTAGTTTTGGGAAATAATGTGTGTATCTCATGGAGCTGTCTTTACTGGGTTCGTGTGTAATTTGCTGGTCCTCTTGTGCCAGATTCTTTGCCATATCATCTGGTTCTTTCCGCTGCTACCGTCTTGGGTACAGTTCTTGGATATATCACTGGGTTTTCTTTATAGTCTGCCTCACATCTAATTAATTAAAGTTCTCTGAGCTTTGTTATAGTGGAATCTGAATTATTTTAAGCCATAAGTCATGATCGTAAAATTCTGGAAGCACACGCCAAACTCTGGTTTTACTTTTGGGGACTGGATGAAGGGGCGAAAAGATTTCTGTTAGCCTGCCAGTTTGTCCACCCCACCCCAAAACACAAATACCGTTCCTGCCTTAGATAAGATCTTAAAAATATAATCAAACCTTCTAGTTCTTTCTCATCATGATTTAGTTTGAGCTTAAAATAGCAAACATTAAACTTCATCTCTGTACCCTGTCCCTTCCCCCACCGGATCCCTTTCTTTAATTGTATAAAAAGATTTTGAAATTCTTCCTTGATTCTTTCCTGCCTCAGGGGAAAGGGGTGAACCAGCACCAGCTTTATTGCTGCAGTCCCTGATGTTGATCTGAATTCCTTCTCCTGCTCTTTTGCTAGTTAAAAGATTCCCTGCTGTGACAGATGGATGTGTATTCAGAGGGCATTGAATTTGTAAGGTGGATGGAACTGCCTTCTGAGTTAAAGGGCTTCTTTTAAGAACATTTTTTCTTTTCTTTTTAAAAACATTTCTGAAGCATCAGGCTGTAAAAACCTACTAATTGTCTTGCCTCCAAGCAGGACCAATCTTAGGTCTCAGTTTTATCCCCCTGGAAGCTGCTGGCCAAATGGCTGTTATCACAGGGTGTCTGGCCTGGACGCTGGGAATGAGGGGTGGATGATGTCTGCCTGCACCAGCCACAGCTGCTCCGGGCTGAGTCCAGAGGTTTGCCAGGGGGTTGGAGGCCCCCACTTGGCAATCCCTTTCCAGATCGAAGGAAGGAGGTGGGCCTTTAGCACCGGAGTTCAGGGAAGGGAAGAGGAGACTGTTCTCTACTCTTGCTGTTTTCTTCTGTTCTGAGGTGTGCATTTCATATTATTTAAGAAATATAATTCTCATCCTGAAAGCACAGGGGGGAGAGGCAGGGAATGGCATTGGGACCCAGTTCTGTTCCATTTACCTCAAGAGCTTGTTCCCAGTGAAACATCAAGTGGTGATTTTCAACCCTGGCTGATATTCACAGTCCCTTGGGGAGCTTTTAAACGTACATATTCCCAGTCTGCTTGTTCACTGTTCCATCCCCAGCATAGAGCACAGTGCCTGGCCCTGTGTAGTTATATATGTAAGCACATAAAATCAGTTAAATGCCTGGGTAACTCATTATGTCAGCCAATAATGTTTAGGGAAGTGAGTAGGTACAGTCTCTTGGCCAGTCATTCATAGACAGAGTCCTTCTCAGATAAGCACCTATGAGTTCCTTTCATGCTCATGAGCTCTACAGGTCCTGAGGATTATTTGTGCTAATGTGCTTATAAGTCCCGACTACACTCAAGTATCTAGTGCTTTATTATCTGGAATGGGACACATAAATGAGGCGACACTGAGAATAATTATAACAGACATAAGAATGACAGCTTTCATTGATGGGGTGTGCCCTTCGCATATATCTATCTGTCCTCACATAGCCTACTGTCGGGCTGAGTCGTTTTCCTGGTCATGCTGCTGCTAAGTGGTTGAGCCAGGATTGTACTCTGGCCCTGGAGCTTTGCTGAAATGCTTAGTAACTGACCACGGCTGTTATTCAAGGAGATGCCTTCCATGTACCACGCCCTGTGATAAAAGGTACTTTACCTGTGCTGCCTCATTTAGTTCTCATAAGGACCCTATGAAGCCAGAATTATTACTCCCATTTTCCAGATGAGGAAACTGAGGCCCAGAGGTGAAGAGACATGCCCACCAAGCTAGTAAGTGGCAGAATCACCTGGTTAGTTTGTCTTCCCTCTGTACACCACCATGTCTAATGGAGAGCACGGGGTTAGGCGCATTTGGGAAGCAAATACGGGCTCTGTCTGTCGGCAGGAATTTCTACACCAGGGTTTTACTAGGGATAAAGTGAGTCAGGTCTTGAGCACACCAGCCACAGACTCTTGGAAAAGGGAGAGTTTAGGAAAGTGGCTCAAAAACCTCAGTTCTCATGTCGGTGAAGGGCCATAATAATCATATACATTGTATATTGACAAAAAAAAAAAAAAAAAAAAAAAAAAAAAAAAAACCTCAGTTCTCAGAAGACGGCATTCTGAACTTTCAGCCACCTAGAATCCATCAAACCCTTGTCTTCTTTTAGTTAACCCAGCTCCCCCAACACACACATACACACACAACTTCTTCCTACCCCAGGGAGTGTCTCTGGCAGCAAAGAAAGAGCCCTTTGAGCAGCCAACAGGGTGAAAACAGCCAAGGTCCCAGGACCCCAAGGGCATTTCCAGCCTGTGGTTTGCTGGCCTAACCTAAAGGCGCTCCTGATTGGCTGATCATCTCCTAAGATTAGCATTTCTGTGAAAGGGCAGAATTGATGAGATTCAAGAGACAGATAAGCAGTCGTAGCAAGAGGGAGAGGGCTTCCCTAGACACCCTGAAGCTCGGGAGAGGTGCTGAATGGCTGGGCATGCTGTTGCCCCAGGAGTCTTACTTATAAGCACTTCCGCTGGACCCCTCTATTTGCTACATTGGGCTTAAAGATTCGAAAACAACCATTCACTTATTATCCACTGACTTTTTGGTGTTTAACATCTAACTCTGTAATCCGGAAAATTCTCATCTATTCTGCAAGGTTCCTTTAAAGACCCTCTTGGACTATAGGGCATATGATAGGGCAGCAAGCTTAAATACCTGCTGTCACCTAAATGTGTGAAGCACGTGGGGGGTTTCTGTACAAACATCTGTGTGCTTATGAAACAGGAATAACCTTCCCTTCAGCAAAGAAACATACCCTTCCCGTTTTTCTGGAAACATACACCCCTTTTAGTGAATCCTCTATTTTCAGGTGTTTGATAGAGACGTAGGAGTAAAAAGGATTTCGCTTTTGTCTCAGCTCTATCCTGTGTAAACCACTGGGTTAAGTGTGAGGCAGGAGGCGATAGGGAGTGGTAAGCCTGGGGCAAACTGGTGAGACAATTCTTCATCTCAGGGGAGCAGCCATGCTAGAATGCAGACCTGGTTGGTTGAACCTTCTAAAATTTTTAGGAGATGTGAATCTCCTTATTTCTGAATGTCATTAATTCATTCAAATTTAAAACATTGAGTGAGCCAAATGACACGTTTCAGGGCCCACTTTGGTCCTTAGGGGTGTCCTTGGTGATTTTGGCCTTAAGTGCTGCTCTGTTTGCACCTGTAAACTGTGGGCACCTGTGGGGAGTTTTGCACAGGAGCCTCCAGGAGCATTCAGGAGTATAGAGTGCATGGTTTCCTGAGAATTTAATCTTACTTACAGAGAAAGGCCTTACCTGAATCAGAGAAGCAAAAAAGATCAAGAGAAAATGGCATTCAGCTGTGCAGGATGGTGTGGAAAGAGCCAGAAGGTGAGCTCAGGCCCCCCTGCAGTAGTCAGAGGAGGCTCATAGAAGGGCAGGATTGCCTTGGGCCTGGAAGGGGAGGGAAGAAGGAACATATAGGCACATTCCCAACGTGAGCTTAGATGTGGTCGTAACACAAACTGTGCACATAGATAGCACTTGCCAGTTTTCAAAGTGCCTTCCTCAATATTTATTCCTGACAACGATGCTGCGAGATGTGGGCAGTCATGTTGAGAGAGACTAAGGGAAAATGTGTCGGGGGGAGTGAGCATCATACCACTTGCTTTCCATACTCTCTTGCATGGTATCTATTCTCTAAACAACCCTGTGAGGTAGCTGGGATTAATCCCCATTTTTCAAGTGGAGAAACTGAGGCTCAGAGAAGTAAAGTGACTGAAGCCATGCAAATTAGCAAGTGACAGAGGTGGGATTCAAGTCTAGGTCTGTCTCCAAAACTGAGGAAACTTTTGGACCACGGAGGTCAGACTCTGGACTCGAACCCAGGTCTTGAGAGGTGCTTGTTAAGAGCAGAGGAGTAGAAGTCCACACTGAAGAGGGGGCTGGTATATGGAGAGTCTTGAAAGCAGTCAAGAAAGAAAACGAGATGATTTAAGCGGCCATCAAAGGGCTTTGAACAGAGGTATGAGATGATGATCGAGGCGTTTAAGGAAAATTACCCTGGTACAATTTTGTTGGAGGAACTAGAAGGGGAAAGACTGGCCTGGGAGGCTAATGAGAGGGTGTGGGCCAGGGTGGTGACAGGGCAGGGCTCATCACAGGGATTGGACCACAGGCTTGGGCTTTCAGCCCCTTTGGGCACTTCTGTGAGTACTTGAAAGAGAAATGTTGTTCTCTGCACAAATCACTGGTATGTTGTTGATTATTGAGGTAACCATTCCTAGAGTTCTCCTCTGGTGAGCCCTTTGGACATCTGACTTCATTTTAGAAAAATCCATCTCCACATCACACCCAATTTTCTCTTTTCAGTATGTTTCACAGTTGGTAGGCGGTTTGTTATTGTTGGTTTTTAAATTTTCCCCAGCGCAGCCCTCGCCTGAAAGAAAACACTGACCCCAGCAGCCACAATTTAAAAAATTTTGACCTCTGCCCAAGCTTTTCTGGATTTTTCTATTGGTTTATTTTTTAGGAGTGAGGAATATGAACTCACTGGGAATCCCTAAACAAAGCTTGGTGTTTTTGAGGTTGAAATTAGGGCAGGGGTTTCTTTCCTTTACAGCTTCCCTCCCCACCCTCACCCTATCAACTGGCTTGCTTGCAGAGGGACTTTTTCAAAACTGGATAATTTGCCAGAGATGAAAGAAAAAAAGCTCTGGTCACTTTTAGCTGTTTGCAACAAATAAATTAAAAAACCACCATGCTTTTGGCCCTTTGCCATCTGTTCAACTGAAGGTGACTCCTTTTGTTCAAAGCGTGATGCTGGCTGAGTCAAAGTGAACAGGTGAGGGAAACCGCCACATTTGCATGAACACAAAGCAAGGCCTTTTTGCAGCTGATGGGAAAGTAACTCCATTTGGAGGCCGTCCTGTATACACTTTAAGCCTTGTAGTCAGAGAAATCTATTTGATCTCCTTGCAGTTTAGGGCTAGTATGGATGATAAAGGAATGCGCGTCACCTGGATTCAAAGCTCTCCTTTTGGAGGCTCAAGCAAGTTATGTAGCTGGTGATTTTTTTTTTTTTTAGGGGAAGAATGGTTGAGCTAAATGACTTTTTAAAAAAAGTTATTTTGGGGGCTGGCCCGGTGGCGCACTGCTACAGTGCGCTGCTTGGGAAGCGTGGTGGCGCTCCCGCCGAGGGTTCGGATCCCACATACAGACCGGTTCCTGCTCACTGGCTGAGCAAGGTGCTGGCGCAACACCGAGGGTTGCGATCCCGTTGCCGGTCCCGGTCCGGTACGGGCGCGACACTGAGGGTTGCGATCTGTTGCCAGACACCAAAAAAATAAAAATTAAAAAAATAAATAAAAAAAGTTATTTTGGGACAAGTTACTCAGTTGGTTAGAGCATGGGCGCAACACCGAGGGTTGCGATCCCGTTGCCGGTCCCGGTCCGGTACGGGCGCGACACTGAGGGTTGCGATCTGTTGCCAGACACCAAAAAAATAAAAATTAAAAAAATAAATAAAAAAAGTTATTTTGGGACAAGTTACTCAGTTGGTTAGAGCATGGTGCTATAACACCAAGGTCAAGGGTTCAGATCCCTCTACTTGCCAGGTATAAAAAAAAATTATTTTTAATTGTGGTAGAATATACATAACATAATTTACCATCTTAACCATTTTTTCGGTGTACAGTTCAGTTGTATTAAGTACAATCACATTGTTGTCCAACCATCACCAGTATTCAGGTCCAGAATTTTTTCATCCTCCCAAACTAAAATGCTGTACCCATTAAACAATAGCCTCCCTTTTTGCCCTCCCCTAGTCCCTGGTAACCATTGTTCTTTCTGTCGCTATAAATTTGACTACTCTAGGTACGTCATGTAAGTGGAATCATACAGTGTTTGTCCTTTTGTGTCTTGCTTATTTTAATTCACTTAGCATAGTATTTTCATGGGTCTTCTGCCTTGTAGCATGTATCAGAATTTCCTTCCTTTTTAAGGCTGAATAATATTCCTTATATATATATACCACATTTTGCTTATCTGTGCATCTGTTAAGACATTGACCTAAAGGAATTTTTACTTTCTTTTTTTTTTAAACCCTCATCTTTAAGGCTGATTGACCTAAATGAATTTTAAGGTCTCTTCTAGCTTTGTGATGTTACAAATCTCTATTTTTCCTATTGTAGCCTCATTTTTTCCCCCTGTTCATAAAGTAGGAGTGGCAATTATGGATTCTTTAGAGGTGATTAATTTCAAATTTGTTACTAATGTTCTTTTGAAGAAAGATATTTAATGACAAGGTGTCACTTATTTTCAGTGTTTGAAGGCTGGACAAAGTAATTTAGAAAGTGTACAAGTTGGGGAGAACAGACCTGCCTGTGCGTGATCACGGGGACTTTGCTGGGGAATCTTTCCACCTTCCCATTGTGATCTCAGAACTCTCTGGCCAGTAGATCTTCGTAGAGCTCCATTTCCCTGTCCATGACTTTTCTCTGGAAGTCCTTGAACTTGGATACTTAATACAGAGCTGAGAGTCAATCGTTCACTGGATAACTTTATGCAGGACAAGTACCTCAGTTGAGAGATTTAAAATTCACAAACATTTTAGTCCAGAGAGAATTATGATGCCTGAGAAGGAGCTAACCTTAATATTTACCTTTAGAAATTGACAGGTTATTTTAAAACAGTGAAGTATGTTGGTGCAGGGAAGGGAGGATGGGGTCTAGCGCCTGCCTACTCTGTTGTAAATTCTAAGCACTGCTGTGCTGTGGAATCCTGTTTTTAAGGGTTCTGAAAGTCCGCTGGGTTGTTGTAAAATGAGGCAAGCTGTAAGGTGCCAATCCTGAGTGGGGAAGGGATTTGTCCAGATGACATCTTAAGGGGAACTGTCTTTGACCTCAGAGGAATGAAGTTTCAGCAGACCTGTTGCATCTTGAAGTTGCCCTAGGCTCTTTTTTTCTTCTTTTTACCAAAACATCTAATGGGATGTTTTTCTCTTTTAAAAGCGATATTGGATAATTGCAGAAAATTGGAAAATACAAAAACATATATAGGGGGAAAAGTCATTCGTAGACCCCCTACCTAGAGGTAACTGATGTTCTTACCTCACAAGGCAGCCTTATCTTTTTCTGTGTATGCACATACTGTGTGTCTTATAAGTTCAGAGCACATTATGAAAGTATTTCCATGTAAGAATATATTCTTCAAAAAGATGATCTCTAATAGCTACATGGTATTTCACTGTATATACATGTCCCATAAATCATTTAACAATTCCCTATTATGGGAAACAGGCCAGTTCCAGATTTTGCTATAATATTCAGTGCTGTTATAAACTGCTTTATATATATACATACATCTTTGTGTACTTCTTTGGTTGCTCCCTGAGGATAAATTCCTAGAAGAATTGCTGGGTCAAAGAGTCTATTATATCTTTAGTTTTTTTCCTTTTCATTTGTTCTGTTCTCAATTTCTTCCTCTTTTTCATCATTTTAATTTCTTTTTCTTTTTTAATAGTAAATACATTCTAAGATATTGTTGGCAGGGGGGGAAGGGGGCGGGGCTGGCCCACGGCTGGCTCCGTTGCTGGCCTGGTGACCTGGTGACGGTGGGGCAGGGAAGGAGGGGCCCAGGCCCCTTCTGGCTCCGGCTCCAGCCTGGCTGCTGTCCACGGTGGGCAGGGCCGAGGCTCAGGACCCCAGGGGCTTGTCCATTATTTTAATTTCTCTTGACTTTCCCTGTTTTCTTTTTATTATTCCTTTCAAGTCTACATATTAGTACTGTTGTTTTTTTTATTGTTTTTAAATGGAGATTTTTAAAATGCAACTGCATTTTTAGTTTCCTTGTAATATTTCCTCATTTTATTCAGCAGCTTTTTTTTTTTTTAAACATTTTGTCCTAAAAGAAGCATAGATTTTCCAAAACTTTCTTCTGTTTCTAGTGGTCTGCTCTCTGCATTTTAAATGTAACATTTTGCTGTTGTGTTATAGACTACTTCTGGCAGCTTTATAATATGTGGTGTTAATTTGTCCTTGGATGAAAAAAGTTATGTGAGGCCCGTATTGGCCCTCAGACAGGGCTTATACTGTCTAACTGGTTCCCACCTGTCTGCCTTGTTGCCGACAGACTCTCCTTTCAGATCTTGGGTTTGGTGGTATAAATTTATCTCACTATTTCTTTTTTTTCTTTTCTTTTTTTCCTTTTTTGTCTTTTTTACTGACCGGTAATGGGATTGCAACCCTCGGTGTTGCGCCCGCACCACGCTCAGCCACTGAGCGGGAACCGGTCTCCACATGGGATCCCGGTCTCCACATGGGATCCGAACCCTCGGCGGGAGTGCCGCCGCGCTCCCAAGCGGCGCACTCTCCAGTGCACCACCGGGCCGGCCCTTATCTCACTATTTCAGCTCTCCAGTGTCCTCATGGCATAGGGGAAGATGCCGGACTCATGGGCTGGCCTAGCAGGGAATGTCTGTGTTCTCTTTCTCCTGTGTCTATTGGAGCTGCTGAGATGGGGTCAGTTGAAGCTTAGGGCTTTCTCTTTGGCTCAGCCTTCGTGCTAGCTATAAGTCGTGACTGTGGCCAGCCTACTTGTTTGAGACATGGGACAGCTCTTGCTACCTGCTGCAGATACCACACCATCGCCCTCAGACCTCCCATCCCATGCTTTTCTAATATTGCTTTTCAGAGCTGTAAAACAGTATAAGTAAAATGCTATTCTTCCTCTCAGGCCACTCTTGTCCTCCAGCACTTGCTCCTCCAAATAAGGGGGTGTGAATGGGGTTCCGCTAGGGCCTCTGTCCCTTAACCTCTATGTATTGCTGCAGTTGCTACTGCTCAGGAGGGCACTTCCAAGTCTGGCCTTGGTAGCTTTTTCAAATCTGGTCCCAGCTACACTATTTATATCCTTCTTTCTCATCCTTGTGCCAAGCATAGATCTGGGTTATTACTGAGTGACGAGAGACCAACCCCTAAGCTGGTGTTTTTCTGCTGGGCGCAGCATTTTTCTTCCCTCGCTGTCCTGCCACTGAGTGCTGCTCTGGGCTATACGACTTCAAAGCCATTCCCCAGAGGTAGCTGTCGTTAAACTAAAACTAAAACAAAAGGCATTTCTGAGCTCTTTCAATAATAATAATAATAATAATGATAATAATAATAATAAAAATAAAATAATAATAATAATGATAATAATAATAATAATTAATAAAACGCCCTGGAGTTCTCTGCTTTTCATGTGGTTCCTAGCATCCCCCTGACGGCGTGACCTGTTTTGGGCTGCTAGCTCTAATTCCTTTCATGTCTGTCTCCAGGATACCTCCCTGGAATCTGTGCAGAGAGGAGTGAAATTGTGTGTAGGGGGTGTGTGTGTTGGGAAGGTCTGGTGGGGAGAACCCAGTAACTTTGGGGGCATGTTCTGAAGGAAGTGAGCTCGAACTGGCAGTAACCCTGAAGCAACATATGTTCTTCTTGATTATGGAGAATATTTCAGTTTTTCTTTCCTTTTTACCCCCCACCCAAGTTTCCCCTGAAACTGGTCCTTTAGTATCATTGCGTAGCAGGCACCAAGTAGTGATCTTCTTGAAGTGCTCCTTGTTTACTGAGTCTTTCGAAGCATGTTTGTAGGCCTGTGTTGGAAGTCGATTTCCTCTTTTCCTTTGGCCATTTCCCTCTTGGAAAGCCTGGGCTCTTCTTCGTAGCCATGCCTCTCTATCCTTTTTCTTTTAAAAAAGCGCAACAACAAAAAAAATTTTTTATTACATAGAATTTTAAATATATACACAGGATTTAACTTAATTTTCTCAAACACTCTATTTTCAAGTTTGTTATTTTATTTTATTTTATTTTTTTCCTTTTTTTTGTCTTTTTTACTGACTGGTAACGGGATCGCAACCCTTGGTGTCGCGCCCGCACCACGCTCAACCAGTGAGCGGGAACCGGTCTCCACATGGGATCCGAACCCTCGGCGGGAGCGCCCATTGCGCCACCGGGCCGGCCCGACAGAATAATATCTTGAACCCCCGTACACCCATCATCCAGTTGCAACAATGACCAGTTCATGGACAATCCTGTTTCATGTCTGCCCTCCCCCATTCTACACCCCCGCATTATTTTGAAGTAAATCTCGATATCAAATCACTTCAATCACAACTATTTAAATGTATATCTATACAATGTCAAGTTCGGGGGTTTAGGTCCCCATACTGGATATCGGCCAGCTGCCAAAAAAAAAAAAAAAGTATATCTATAAAAGGTAAGGATTTGAAAAATAACCAATAGTGTTGTTGTACTCCCAAATTAATAATTCCTTAATGTCATGAAATATTCAATAATTGTTCCAATATCCCCTATCTCATTTTTCAAACCTATTTTTTATTGTCTGTATTGAAGGTGTACAACATGGTGTTTGTTTGGATATACATACACACAGTGAAGTGATTACTACAGTCAAGCAAATTAATCTATCCAGCACTTTCTATAGTTATCCTATTTTTGGTCAGCTTTTAAAATTACATATATATCTTTTTTTTTTCTTGGTCAGTGGTCGGTATGGGGATCTGAATCCTTTGAACTTGGTGTTGTAACACCGGTGTTCTAACCGACTGAGCCATCTATCCCACTGTATATATGGATATCTTGATTAATCTCAAGCTTCCTTTCACTTAAGTGTTTCCCCAGCTGGAGAGCTCTAATTAAACATCACACCAAGCTAGCAAGGGGAATTCAACGAAAGTCAGCCCATCTAGGATGCTTGACAGGCTACCCAAATATCTAAGAAACTGAGGCAGGCTGTCACCCAGAAGGTGGCCTGCCCCAGGCTGCAAAGCCTCCTAGCCAGAGAGCCCCATGGTTGAAGTCCTGGGCTGCTTCTCTTCTCTGGGCTGGGAGCCCCTGAAAGCCATAGACAGTTTCCTCAATCAACTCTTAGTCTGTGGGGTCTATTTTGTTACATATGTTGTGCAGACTATAGTATTTTAAAATGTTCCTCTTTACTTATTTAACAAACTTACATAGCACTCACTATGTACTTAACACTGTTTTAAGTGCTTATAAAATATTATCTCATTTAATTCTCATAACAACCCTTAGAGATTAGCTCGTAGTTACTAAAGGGAAAGACCCCCTCTTGCTTACATCGATTGTCCTCCATGGGATGGAGTGTCTCCCTGTCACTAGCATGCCACTCGCATTCATCCTATACACTGAAGACACACAGTCAGGCCTCAACACTGGGAACGCTGTTTGCGAGAGGGCCTGGCTAAGTGCGGTCTGCTAAAGCTGTTTCCTGTCTCTTTTCCATCAGTAGGTGTTGTGATGGTGAACACAAATCCTGCACTTTCTGGAACACTCCCAATTTTATATCATTTTAACTTTTTCAGTCAAGGGGAGTTTATGTGGACAAATGTGATTTAACTTAATGCCTTTATAAAGTATTTTCTTTGTATTTACAAGTTAGAAAAAAGAAATCCATCATAAAGCCATGGATTGTGAAAACTGGTTCAGCCACCAGCTCTGATGCCTGACATTTCATACCCCAGTTTTAGTATGGTGCCTGTAGCATCCTTCTTTCCTTGTTGAACTTTGGCATTTTGGACACAAGGCAGGCCCTTCTCTCCCTGTCTTATTCCTACCTCCATGCCCATCTTCAGGTTGCTTTTGGGGACTGGGAAGTGTGGAAGGAGAGAATTGATGGGCCGGGCTGTGGCAGCACTTAGTGTGTCCATTTATGGAAGGGGCTTCACCTGGGGCGAGTGCTGGCCCTGGTTGTGCACGAGGCACAAGCAGTGTGTAAGGTCTGCACCTGTTGGCTGTGTGGTTACTCACCCACACACTAACAGCTGCAGTGTTGCAGACAGAGGGCAGCCCTTCTACTCAAATGGGAGAAAAAAGGGAAAGCAGAACCAAAAGGCTTTGGCACAGAGGAAAGTTTTGGTCTAATGAAAGATTCTTCTTCACACAGTGTTAAGGCCAGACTGCATGTCTTCAGTGCATAGGTTGAATGTGAGTGGTGTGCTAGTGACACGGAGACACTCCAGCTGTCCCTTGGAAGACAATTGATGTAAGCAGGAGTGGGACCGGGGAGTGTGGCCTCATGGCAGCAGGGCTGCAGGTTTTCTTTTGGGTAAGTTTGACAGCTGTGGCTGGCATGGTATATTGTGGCATGGTATGAAAGGTGGCTTTGTTCTGAAGGACCACAACAATCAATATTCGCACTAATAGTCTCTGCCAGCGCTCTGTCAGAGTAAGCTCCTTCTATTATTCATGGTGTATTCCACAGGGTTCAGGGTCTTAGACACAGTAGGTGCTCAATTAATATGTATCGAAACTAGCCAGTTAGTTGTTTAGAGCATGGTGCTGATAACACCAGGGTCTGGGGTTTGATCCCTGTACTGGCCAGCAAAAAAAATAAAAATAAAAATGTATTGAATGAGGGCCGGCCCGGTGGCGCACTGGATAGTGCGCCGCTTGGGAAGCGCGGCGTAGCTCCCGCCGAGGGTTCGGATCCCACATACAGACCGGTTCCCGCTCACTGGCTGAGCGAGGCGCGGGAGCAACACCGAGGCTTGC
>NW_007726266.1:789271-796789 GCF_000696425.1 Galeopterus variegatus | reverse complement strand
CCCGGAAAAAAAAAAAAAAAAAAAAAAAAAAAAAAAAAAGAATGAACAAGCACATAGCTCATTGATCAGCATGCCTAATTATGGCAGCCCTCAGTGGCCCCTAAAGCTGGTGTCTTGTCCTTTTCATGCAGCCTTACCAGATCTTGTAAAACGTTGTCACTTTTTGTTATCTGGATTTCTCCTTATTCTGCCTTGGCCAGGAGGTTTCAGGGCTTTCCTCAGGCCGCACCCTGACCCAATTTCATAGCTTTGGGTTCCCAAGAATTGCCCTTTCCCAAACCTCACTGCTTGGTTGGCTACCCACAAAATGGTCCTTGCACTGTCGGCATTGGAACCCAGAGGTAGCCTCCTGCTTCTCAGTATACTTAAGCCGAGGGGATTTCTGGCTGTAACATGGACCACATAATGTAGGAGAGGTGGGGACTTTTTGCCAGAAAATCCCCAAAAACTTAGGAATTGGGGTGGAGTGCTGTGGGTGTTTGAAAGAGTGAAGCGAAATGATGCTATTTTGAGTGGCAGCAAGTGAACACTGGGTCCAACTAGAGAGGCAGCTTGGGATCGGGTTAGAGACTGCTCTTACTTGAGTTGGAACTTGGCTAGAATTGGGATTTTCTTAACTGTAACGTACCAATTCAAGGACTTTTTCAGAAGTGCCCCCCTGGTTTTCTTCTTGTTGTACTTCCTAAATTTCTCTGTAGTCTGCATTTATGACTTTCATAGTCATAAAATTAAAAATAAAATGCCTTCTTAAAAATGGAAGTTTGAGAACATCTCGTTATTTGTAAAATTGCATAGTGAGGCACGTACCCGTGTCTCCCCCATCTGTTTATTTTTCAATTAATAAAGGTCAAGGGATGTTTGTGCTTGAGGCTGGAGGACCTTGGCTGCTTGTGTTAGAATCCATGAATTTAGTCCAAATTGATAGTGTTCTGGTATTCATGGAGGCTTTTATTTATTTATTTTATAAAAAGCAGCTTAAATGAAGGCATATTTTAAAAAACTGACCATGTGTAGTTCAGGATAAACTAGTAAGTGCTTTGTGAATAATAGGAATATGGATTTACCATAGGGGTCTTGAATATTTTGTAAATGCATTGTTTTAAGTTAGTGGGAGGTGGAGATGAAAGGAGGAATTTCAAGATAAGCCCTGTGAGTAATTTCATGTTGCAGCGAGGAGTTGCGATGGATGGGATTTGCTTTGGCATTCATGCATCGTCCTGATGTAAAAAGTATATCGAAGCAGAAGGCTGCCCAGGACTCATCGGCATTACAGGGGCCCTCATTTTGGCTGGGATTTGGGAATTGAGCATGTGGTGAGTCTAATATTAGAAAATCAGTTCTTACCCTCCCCCCATCCTTTTCCTTAAAGCTTTCCTGTCCTTCTCACAATGTGTGCATGAAGTCTCCCCTCCTCCCTCCTATTGTGTTTTCTCTGTGAGCAGTCATTTAATTTATTTCTTGGCTGCTTATCTTTTTATTAATCAGATTTTCTCCTTGGCCAAGCTCTTCTCCCACAGGCCTTGCTGCGGTCTTATGGTGCGCACTCACCCATTAGAGTGGTTCTGTGTTTTAGATGCAAACGATGGCTTCTGTAAATGGTAACCGCAAACCTGGAGTACAAAATCATATCAGAAAAACAATACCTACTCCATGGTCGGTGGTATTGTTTCTTGGTCCCAGTGGTACCAGGAATGAGACACTAAATGATCTTGCATTTTGGAATCTTTGAGGATTTGGAAATGATGGAATTTTAGTCCTCTTGGGGGATTCAGGCTGCAAATATTAAAGTGAGTAGGGACTATTAGAAGTGGTCATGAAGGGGCCGGCCCCGTGGCTCACTTGGGAGAGTGCGGCGCTGATAGCGCTGAGGCCGAGGGTTCGGATCCTATACAGGGATGGCCGGTACGCTCACTGGCTGAGCGTGGTGCAGACCACACCGAGCCAAGGGTTGCAATCCCTTACCGGTCAAAAAAAAAAAAGTGGTCATGAAGATTGAAATTGAGCAGGGTTCGAGGAGAGCCTGGCTGCTTCATCTCTAATTTCCTTTGAGATCTTGTACAATTCAGATCAATTGCAAGAAAATTTTTACTGAGCACTGACAAGTAGCCTTTTTGGGTCTTAGTTTCCTCTGTTTTAAAAGAGGGAGTTTGGGGTGAGGGGAAATAAAAATTAAATAAAATAAAAAGAGGGAGTTAGTTGGATTGAATAATTTCTATGTCCTCTCCAGCTCCAAAATCTTGTGTGAAAATCAAGTGGTTTTATGGATTCAGATGCAGCTGAGGAATGTTTAGACTTTATATGAAACCAGTGAACTGACTGACTTGAAATAATCCGTAGAAATAATCTTAGAATCAGTATAGTAAATATACAGGATAATACTATTGATAATAGCCACATTTAATGAACACTTGCTATGTGTGAGACATTGTGCTAGTTTTTACATGCACTAATTTATTTAATCTACATAACCCTATGAGGTAAGTGCAGTTATTAGCCCCCTTTTATAGATGCAGAAACTGAGGCATGGGGAGGTTAGGTTAAGTTTTGTAAGATCACGAATTAGTAAATGATGCAGCTGGGATTCACATCCAGGCAGGCTGACTCCAAGCTCAAGTTCTTTGCTGTTTTACTATACTGCCACTAACATTCACTGATGAATGACGCAGTGGATCCCGTCAGCGATTTCTCAGCCCTCTGGTAACCTAGAGGAGCTCTGGGGCTTCTTCAGGTGCTGGGTGCAGTGGCAAGACTAGGGACTGTCATAAGGCAGGGGCAGTCAGAGGAAGTGACAGCAGGTTGGTGTTAATTCCTTGTCTTGTAGGTGGCAGGCAGGAAGAGACAACAGACCTCTCGGTGTTACTGTACCCAGAAGGGACTTTAGGAAAGAACACAGATTCATCTCTTCTGTTGTACCTTCCTAGGCTTCATCCCTTCTGTGGCAGCAACTAATCTTTCTTAAACACCATTTTCACGCAAGGACTTACTAGAGCTGTAGTTCTCAATTGCCTCATGCATCAAGCCCTTCCATCCTGCTAGGTCCACTTCCAGTTTTCGCTGCTGTCCAGCAGGCATCCCCCGGCAGGCAAGCCTGGCTCCTCACAGACGCCACACAGCGGGCTCACTCCCATTTGCGCAGTTTGTTCCTGCCACCTGGAATGCCTTCCCTTCTGTGCTCTGCCCATCCAAGTCCAATTATTCCCTCCACAACGCCTTCTCCAGCTCTCTTGATATCCCCCCCCCTTTTTTTGGAACCTCTGATGTTATTTTCTTTTCAGCAATTTGGCACTTGTATTGATTTGTATTTTTTTTTTTTTTTTTTTTTTTTTTTTCCATGTCCGGCAACGGATCGCAACCCTCAGTGTTGCCCCCGTACCGGACCGGGGACCGGCAACAGGATCGCAACCCTCGGTGTTGCTCCCGTGCCTCGCTCAGCCAGTGAGCGGGAACCGGTCTGCATGTGGGATCCGAACCCTCGGGCGGGAGCGCCACCGCGCTTCCCAAGCGGCGCACTATCCAGTGCGCCACCGGGCCGGCCCTTGATTTGTATTTTTCACCTTGCTTTTCAAACTGTATTATGAGCACTTTGGAGGAAGGAAGTAGAACTGGAAATTGAGATTGCTCTCTTTATGTTCAGGTGGAATTCAGACCTCTTCTAAATCAGCTTCTGGAATTTCAGACTTTAATTTCCTATATTAAGGATGTCAACGGTTGGGCCCACAGATTAGCCACCAGCCTCTGGACCTAAATTCTAGCAAGGCTGTTTAGGGAAATGAAAGGGAATCCTGTTTCTTGTAGATGGTAATAAACTTATGAAATTCATTACCATAAGAAGGAGAATATGCAGAAAATCATACATCATTAATGACAGTCACCTGTTCCTACTAAGATGCTAGGGTACTGTGTCATCTTTTGGGGCATCTGTTGAGGACAGAATACTCGGGTGTACTGAGCTGTGTATGGTACATTTCATCTTGCCTGCCAACATTGAAGGGTAGTGGCTTTTCTAGCTGAGTATTGAGAAGGATTCTGAGGCTTTGTGTGGTTGCCACGTCTGCCAAGGGTTCTGCAGGGGAAATAGTGGCAGTCATGAATGAAATGCTATCTGTCTCCCTGGAACTCTGGCCCAACATGAGGCTACTCCTGGTTAGCACTCCCTCCAAACAGGAGCAGAAGTGAGAAGCTGGCAAAGCGTATACCCTGCAGCCTCTGGAGCCCATCATGAGAGTGTAAGTAGGATTCAAGATATTGCTTCCCCACTCCTACTTTGGTCTATTTTAAGTCAGAAATAGCCAAAGGATATCTGAGAGCTCTGCTCAGAATGTCAGAAGCCAGAAGTGAAGTAAGGGCCTCTTGCTTCCTTATAATAGCAGATGACTTATGCAAAGCCAGCCACAACAAGGCACTCCGAGCCCACTCAGCTGCCGGGCCCAGGGGTCACACAGCCCACTCACTGCCCACTGATGGCTGTGGCAAATGAGTACCTCCCAGAGCCTCTTCCTGTGATGGGCCCTTGCTGCTGGCCCCCACCAGAACTCACACAGGGCAGGGGCACCGCTCTCCAGCCCTGACACTGGGGAACTTGCACTAGAGATTCTTTTAAAATGCATATTTTCTCAGAAGAGGCCCAGGTCTTCACCTGAAGTTGCCTTAATGGATAGTTAACACTTAGCTGAGGAGAGGATGATAGCACCAAAAACTGTCATAGAGTTTTGTTTTGTTCAAGACCTATGATTTTCAAACGGGTGTGCATCAGAATCTCCTGGAGGCTTGTTATAATGCAGATTCCTGAGCCCATCACAGAGTTTTTTGACTTGGTAGGTCTGGGTGGACTTCTTTGGATTTGCATATCTGACACGTTCTCAGGTGATACTAATGCTGCTAGTTCAGGGATCAGATTTTAAGAACCACTACTGAGGACCAAAACCATTCTGGTTTTGGTTGATAGCCAGGTAGGTAGGCTGACTTTTTTTTTTTTAAAGATGACTGGTAAGGGGATCTTAACCCTTGACTTGGTGTTGTCAGCACCACGCTCTCCAAATGAGCTAACTGGCCATCCCTATATGGGTTCCGAACCCGTGGCCTTGGTGTTATCAGCACCACACTCTCCCGAGTGAGCCACGGGCTGGCCCTAGGCAGACTTTTCAGATGATCTTTACCTTAGCTTTTTTTCTAGGCTTCTAAATATATTTTAAGTTAAATAATATATGCTTATGGCCAAAACAATCATATAGTATACATAGGTTTATAATAAAAAGAGATCTTTCTGTTTCTTCTTATTCTCAAAAGCTACCTCATTTAAATGTTGTGGCTTTCTTCTTTTCTTTTTAATTTTGGTAATTACCTCCATATCTCTATGTTCCTGCTACTATTTTTTCTATCAATTCTTTTTCAATATTTGTTGCTTTTCTGCTAGGATAGATGACTATTTAGCTGACCTAAACCAAATTAACTCTCCTTTCCTTGCCCTCTTGATATGACTATATCAGCATTTATGGTTTTCCTGGTTACACTTTTAGCTTTGAATAACATGCTTATGTCGTTAATCCTTGTCCTTCAATGAAGACGTTTTATAATCTGCAAGTGTTGGTATCTCTCTGTCCTGCCCTTCAGTCCCCTCGCCCCTCCCCCCTCCTAGTTTTTGTGGCTTACCTTTTACTTTGTCACAGTTGGTAATATTTACATTCTGTTATGTAACTGTGGTTCATGCTTTGTGTGTAGTTTGAAAATCAGCCAGTAAATCAACAGTGGCATTGTTGTGTCTGTAAATATTCACAGCAAATTCAAGTGCTGTATTATGATTACATTTTTTATACAGCTTCTTGTTTTTCCTGGAGTTTCTAATTGCCTTTTTTTGCTTTGTATTATTTGACTGTGTCCTCAGTTTTTTCCCTCCAGAACTCTTGATTCAATCAGGTATTTTACTGAGTCCCCTTTTTAACTTGGTGAGTCCCTTTTCCTGGTTCTTTTCAATGCTCCATTCTCCGCAGGTTGTTCTCTGGGTCTGCTATACAGCTGTCATCCTGGAACTTTCCTTTAGTACTTTCCTCATTTGGATTTTCAATTGGATTTTATTCTAACTCCAGTCACTGATTGGTTCCAAACTTTTTTTCTGTAGCCCAGATACCAATTAGGAATGTTACCAAGGAGATCTTAAAGAGCAAAATACATTTTTGAGAGCAGAACTTTAAAATTCAGTGAGTTCAACACAGGTTAAGTGTAAATGGGAATCAGCTGTCTTTGGATTGAACATTACTATGTGGGTTTTTTTTAGAAGTTAAAAACGGAAGTAAAGCAAGGATTCCAAATGCTGTCCTCTTCCCAGCTGCTTTGCAATCTGGACTTGAACTTCTTCTGGCTGGGTCAGCCTGGAATCAGCTGTCTCCAGGGTGCATGGTATGGTGGGAAAACACTACATTAAGATATACCCAAGTCCTGAGTTGAAATCCTGGCTCTGATTCCTGTTTGCTAGTTGATCTCCCTTATACCACGGACTATATACCCAGCCTTCCTGGAATACTGGGAAGATTAAGTAAACCAAAGGATAGGAAGGCACACTGCAGAATTATACAGGTTCACTGTGAAGTTGTGATCAGATGTTGGATCGTGGCTGCAGGAGCAAAACCTGGAAAAGCTGAAAGTGAGAGAAGATTGAACTGGAGTTCAATGCACAATCAAATAAAATGTAAATTAATAGGACACATTTTATAATGTGAACCAACATTTTACTGCAGGGATCACCAACTCAAATGCCAATAGAGGGGCAGGCAGGTGAAGTGAATGAACTGGGCCACGTGGTAACGGGGAGGCACAAAGTGAAGGGCCCTGGTCAACTCAAGGGGAAGCCAGCTCTCGCCTCTAGCTGATTATTGCCTGCAGTAATGAGGGTCAGTGTTGCCAGGTCTTCCGATTTCTCAAGCTTAAAATCTGGATTTTTATGTGAAACCAGTTAATTTTTACATGCTGTTAGCTTAAATTTTTTCTTAACATTGGGCAAGCCAAACAAAGCACATTTGCAGTTCACCAATTTAAGTCCTCCGCTTCACTGTATGGGAATTATGTGTAAATTACAAACAGTTCATAAAAATTATTCTGAGTTTTGCATTTAACACAGCAGATCATAGTGTTGAAGGTATTTGCTCATCTCCTAGTTTTGTGATATCTGCATATGTGAGTGATATTCCCCCCTATACCTTTATTCAAGAGAATTAAGAACAATGTCGAGCTAAACATTGGCTGGAATGGTGCCCTTTAGAACATGGTGAGAGGGCCGGCCCGGTGGCGCACTGCTACAGTGCGCTGCTTGGGAGTGCGGCGGCGCTCCCGCCGAGGGTTCGGATCCCACATACAGACCGGTTCCCGCTCACTGGCTGAGCGAGGTGCGGGCGCAGCACCGAGGTTTGCGATCCCGTTGCCGGTCCCGGTCCAGTCCCGGTCTGATCCGTTGCCGGACACAAAGAAAGACAAAAAGGAAAAAAAAAAAAAAAAAAAAAAAAAAAAAAAAAAAAAAAAAAAAAAAAA
>NW_007726266.1:783542-789040 GCF_000696425.1 Galeopterus variegatus | reverse complement strand
TTTTAAAAAAAAAAAAAAAAAAAAAAAAAAAAAAAAAAAAAAAAAAAAAAAAAAAAAAAGAACACGGTGAGAGACTTCCCTCTGGGTTAATACTCATCTGATAATCTTATCCAGCCCATAGGTCTCCATATTGCCCACAGGATTCCATGAGAAATCTCATCAAATACTTTCTTTATGAAGTCAGATATGCTGGGTGTTCCAGTTTCCCCAAACTGCCACTCTTTTGGGATAAGATACGAATTTAGTTAGATGTCACTTTTTAAAGAAGGGTGCTGAGTCTTTAAGAGCCCCACTCCCTATACTCTGTCCTCATAAACAAGCTTTTTAATAGTAACACATCTGTATAGCACTCTGTGTACAGCACATCTTCATCTGTATTCTCATTAGTTCCTGACCACAATCCTGTGAATTAAGTCATTCTTCCAAATTTTTGGCCCGAGTCTGCTTCAAGTTTACAGTCTGTGGTTTTCCCTTATCTAGGACATTTATATCCTCTCCTCAGTTTTTAAATTACCATCAGCCCAGCTTCTCAGAAGTTGACTTTGTTAACCCAAGAGGCTGGGGTTGGTGAGATTCCAGGTAATGTAAGAAACATGACACGCAGACTTGGGTAATTAACAGACAGCTGGTGCAGGCAAGGGCTGTCTCTAGGCGATAGTTTGAAGTTAGCTTCACCTCTCTTTCTTTCAGCCTGGCTCCGTTTTACCTCCCTTTTGTTCTCTGCCTCCAAGAGCCCAGTGCCCTCTGGCTGGTATGCAGAGCCTCCCGCAGACGCACCCCTGATTCTGCCCTTCAGTCAAAGTCAACCCCAGCTACTTTCACCTCTTTCACCTCCTCTTCTTGGGCTCTCTCCAACCTCTCATCAGATCACCCACTCACCTCCTGGGGTTTTTACAGTTTTCCCGGTCATGTTGAGTGGGAGATGGGCAAAAATATTTATCAGCAGATCCCTTCACAGCACCCAGAAGCATGTTCTACAAATCCCAGGAATGTGGAAGATACTGCTGTTCATAAAAAGAGGGGGGAGGAGGAAAAATAAAATGCACATAGACAGTCGATGCTTAGAATTTACAGATGTAACACCGTCTTGACTCTTTGAGAGCTTGAAGCAATTCCGAAGGACAGGTAGTAATTTGTAATTTTGCTGAGACACAGATTTGAATTGCAGCTTGGTTGTAACTCTTAAGTAATTAAAACTTACTTTGTGTAAAATGGCTCTTTTGAAAAGAGTCCGTTGCTTGTATTCATGATGTTAGGGAAGAAAAGGCAAAAGATGTCCAAAGAAGTGATAGGTCTTAGTCAGAAAAAGGGAATTTTAGATAAAATAAAGACTAGAATGATGAGTTTTGCTGAGCTGGCAATAAGTCCACCAGACACTCCTTAGAGGAACGAGGAAGTTCATGAAAGTTTTAGCAGTTGCTTGAATCAGGGCAGAATTTGTTCGGGTCATTTAGTTTTAGAGAAAGTCGAAAAGGGGGTTAACTTGCAGTGAGAGGTGAGACATAAAGAAACATCAGGAAGAAGCCAGAAGCCTCTACAACCTTTTTTGTTTTTATGGGTTTGGGGATTTATGGAGCTGTCTGGATGTACTTCTCTGGAATGTCAGGGTGTTGTACCCCTGTCCTTGGCTGTGTTCAGGCAGGTGCTGCATGGCCAGCTGTCATGAGTATTGTGAAGGAAATTCCTATGTTTGGTGTTGGCACTGGTTATTGTTTCTATATTTCTTCCTTACCATCCTTCTCCCCCCCCCCCTCTTTTTTTTCTTTTTGTGCCTCTTCGCAGCCAGAGACAATTAGCACTGAACTGAAAGAAGCAGAGGTTTATGGTCAGCTTGTCCTCAAACCTGAATACAGTGGCTACTCCCAAGGCCCTGGGCCAAACTTCAAAGCAAGAGGTTACTGTGCGTTCCCATCTTGTTTAAAATTTCCTCCCTTCATCCAAAATTGCCACCTAAGCCCGTCTTTCTGGCTCTATATGACTAGCTCCTGCCAGCTTTACTTGGGCAGTCTTTTCTGAGTGATGGGGGTTTAGCAGATGAAAGTAATTTACGCCTAAGGTGTGAATGAGGCTTGGTCTTTGAATGTTTGCATTTTAAAATCAAATGAGGCTTGGTGCTTGCCAGGGGCTAGGGGAAGCAGGGGAATGGGGGAGTTAGTGTTTAAAGAGTAGAGTTTCAGTTTAGGAAGATGAAAAAATTCTGGAGATGATGGTGGTGATGGCTGCAGAACAGTATGAATTACTTAATGCCACAGAACTGTACACTTAAAAATGCTTAAAATGGTAAATTTTATCTTATATATATTTTACCACAATAAAAAATTAAAAATCAAGTGAGTTTTTCGCAAACGCAAAGAATATAACACAAGTAATATAAGATTTTTTAGTGAATTTGAAAAATACATAAAAGCACAAGAATATGGAATCGTAAATCTTCCCACTGTTAATGTTTTGCATTTTATTGTGTCTGTATATCCTTCCAGTGTTTTTTCTGTGTAATATACTTTCTTTAAAAAAGGACAAGCGTGGGGCTAAACTATGCATGATTGTTTTGTAGTTTTCACTGACTTTATCGTGGATATTCTATGTCATCAAATATTCATTAACACATTACTGGTTTTACTTTTTTTTTGTGGCGGCTGGTTGGTACAGGGATCTAACACATTATTGGTTTTTTTTTTTTTTTCTTAAAAGATGACCAGTAAGGGGATCTTAACCCTTGACTTGGTGTTGTCAGCACCACGCTCTCCCAAGTGAGCTGACCGGCCATCCCTATATGGGATCCAAACCCGTGGCCTTGGTGTTATCAGCACCACACTCTTCCGAGTGAGCCACAGGCCATCCCTATATAGGGATCCGAACCCGTGGCCTTGGTGTTGTCAGCACCACACTCTCCCAAGTGAGCTAACAGGCCATCCCTATATAGGGATCCGAACCCGTGGCCTTGGTGTTGTCAGCACCACACTCTCCCAAGTGAGCTAACAGGCCATCCCTATATAGGGATCCGAACCCTTGACTTGGTGTTGTCAGCACCGCACTCTCCCAAGTGAGCTGCAGGCCATCCCTATATAGGGATCCGAACCCGTGGCCTTGGTGTTGTCAGCACCGCACTCTCCCAAGTGAGCTGCAGGCCATCCCTATATAGGGATCCGAACCCGTGGCCTTGGTGTTGTCAGCACCGCACTCTCCCAAGTGAGCTAACAGGCCGGCCCTCACATTATTGATTTTATCGGTTCCTTGATATTCTATCATTCCTGACTCCCAGGTACTCTTCCCAGTATCCAGCACACTCTCATTGCATCCTATATATTTCTTTCACACAGCTGATCAGAGTTCCTAATTATATATGTTTTGAAGATTCTTCTGATGCAAGAGTGTAAACTACGATAGCAACTGTGGGTGTTCAGCTCACCTTCTCACCCCCAGTGCCTAACACAGCTACTAGCATATTGTAGGTCTGCAAACAAATAGTGAATAAATGAATACATTGTTGGACATTTCATTTTCCAAGTTTTGCTCAGGTGAGATATCCTAAAACTTTGGACAAATCCATAATTATACCTTATTCCAAATTCCTGTAAGTTGAATAGGTCTAGTGTTTTTTTTCTAATTACTAAAATAAGACATGCTGACTATAGAATTTTAGGAAACATTGAAAAGATTAAAGAAAAAAATACAGATCACCCACAATCCTTTTTCTGGGCTCTACAGTAGTTTAAATGGTGTGATAATAATCTGTTCCTTAGAGGTTTGAAAGAAATTGCCTGTGAAACTGCTTGAGCCCAGTGCCTTTTGGGGCAGGTGATAATTTCATTTTCTGTGATTGTTGTTATATTCAAGTTCTTTACTTCTTAAGTAATTTTTGGTCTTTTATATTTTCCTCTGAGAGTATCCATTTCACCCCAATGAGCTTTTAGTTGGTGGAGATCTGAGGAGAGATTTTTGTGGGCAGATTTCTCAGCCATGCCTAGCCTATGAAGGATTAATTAACATGGCATCAGCAGGTGAGACAGAGGCCTGCAGGGGTGAGAGCCTGCTTGCTGGGTGGGAGCAGCAAAGGGTAGAGATGGATGAAGGACACTCCATAGAGGGACCTGAGAATCTCTTGGAAGGAGTTGCCAAGGTATTTCAAGGATTTATGTTGCATGAGGGAATGGCCGGGAGCTTTTGTCTCCTTGACATCCCTGGCCTTCTTGAGTGTCTTCTTAAAGGCTGAGTAGCTATAACCATTCACAAAGTCAAGTCAGCTTATGCAGGGACATTTACTGAGTTGCTGGACAGCCTCATTTAACTCTCCTGCTCACCTCCGTGTTCTTGTGATTAAATATGGTGGTGCCTGTAAAAGGCTTAGCACTCACTAAATGGTTGCCATTATTCTGTGCTAGACACTGTCATAGCACCCCCTCCCCCCAAAAGAAGAAATGCATAAGACAAGCCTCGAGGGGCTGTTGTGTGCAGGGAGACAGAGCGTGAAGAAATTTAAAGACTAAGGGAGAAAGGAATAGCTCTGCCCGAGGAGGAACCTCACAGCTGATGAGACATTAGAGCTGCATCTTAGAGAAGTGATGGCACTTGGCTGCAGGAGGGGTAAAGCAAGGAGGAATGTTCCAGACAGAAGATGTAACCTGTGTGGTGGGTCAGAGTGTGGCATGTTCCAGGACAGCAGAGTCATTTGTTGTAGCTGTAGTGATATCAGATGGAAGCTGGAAAGGTAGGCGGGGGCCAGATTTTGAAGGCCAAAAGAGTTTATTTTGGTTCTTCATTGTAGCCAGGAGCCATTGAAAGTTTTAAAGCAGAGAAGTAGTGTGATCACAGTTATGGTTTAGAAAGATTAATGATGGGAGAGACTCAAGGTTGTGGGTTTTCTTTTTTTTGGCGCTGGCTGGTACAGGAATCCGAACCCTTGACCTTGGTGCTATAACCCTGTGCTCTAACCCACTGAGTTAGACCAGTCCCCCAGGCTGTGGTTCTTCAGGTGAGAAAGAGAAGTCTCACTGGTGGGACAGCGGTGGCAAGGAGGGTAGGAAAAGAGACATTCTGGAGGAACTTGGGGACTGAGGAAATATCAGAGGTGAAGTGGGAAGGGGACGATGGTAGTGCTCAGGCTTCCAACTCAGGCCGGCGGAAGCCACACAGCGCCTTGTGAGGACTGAGGATGGGCTCCTCTCGGGGCCTTTCCTCACCTTCTTGCATCTCTCTTGCTCTCAGCCCAAACTTGAGTACTTCCCCAACCCCCGGTCCCATACCTGAGCTGATTGGGTCTTTCGTTACGCTCTTGCTTTGAAACGTACCCCTTAGATTTTATGTGTGGTCCTATCCCATTTCCGACTAATGGTTCTCACGCATTGAAGCCCTGTCCATGAGTACGGGGCTCACTCACTTCTGTTTGCCATTATGGTCACAGGTACCCACTGAAATGGATTTCCTGGAATTATGCTGCTTGCACAGGTTTTTGCTCCTACCAAAGGTTTGAAGCTGGCATCAGCCTATATATATATATA
>NW_007726266.1:759123-783129 GCF_000696425.1 Galeopterus variegatus | reverse complement strand
CCTGCCTCTTCCTCTGTATTTCTTATTTAGGCTGATGCCATCATTTTATATATATATATATATATATATATATAAAATGATGGCATCAGCCTAAATAAGAAATACAGAGGAAGAGGCAGGTTTGAGGAAAGTAATAACCTCAATTTTATTTTTTCTTTTTTGGTTTTATTTATTTCTTTGGCAGCTGGCCAGTACAGGGATCCGAACCTGTGACCTTGGTGTAATAAAGCGATACTCTAACCAACTGAGCTAACCAACGGGTCAGCCCCCACCTCAATTTTAGAAATGTTGAGCTTGAGATTCCCTTGGGATAACCAGGTGGAGACAGTGGCAGGGAGAGCCCAGCAGAGAGGCCCGCGAGCAGTGGATGAGGAATCCTGTGCACACCAGGCATTGGCCAAGTTGTGGGAGCAGATGAGCTCGTCTTTGGGAGAGAAGGAGAAAGCCGGGGTGGAACCAGCAGCCCTGGCATTTAGGGGCAGGCAGAGGGACTGGTGTAGGAGACCAGGGAGGAGAAGCCACAGGCACAAAAGAGCCAGGAGAGGTGAGTGGAGAGCTCTGAGGAGGATTGGAGGGCAGTGGCTTCAGATGGCAGAGTGGACTGGAAGACATGGCAGCGGGTTGGCCTGACCGGGGAGAGGAGGAGTGAGCTGGGAGAGGAGGAAGGAGGCTGTGGTGAGTCCTGCAGCTTGTGTGCTGAGCCAGAAAAAGAAAAGTGGTCGCTTGGGGATAAACAGTTATTTTTTGAGTGGTTAAGACTTGGCTATTTGTAGGTTGAGGAGAAGGAGATTGAGCAGTGAAGGAAAAGAGTGTGCACGGGTCGCCGTTCTCACGTGTATGTCATCTCGTGTAATCTTCACAGCAAATCTGTGAGACAGATGCTCTTATCTTTATTTTACAGATGAGAAAATTGAGTCCCAAGAGGTTAAGTGACTTTTAAAGGTCATGGAGCGATTAAGTGGCAGAGCACAGGTGGAAGGTTTGTGGTGGGAGGTGGGACGCCAGCCCCTGAGATTGAAAGGAAGGAGCGGAGGGAAAACACGGGAGGAGGGACCGGAAGGGTCCTCACTGGGTGCCCTGTGTTCTCTCTGTGAGGAGGAGACACGATTGCTGAGAGCAAACGGTCACAGGGCAGAAGAGCTGGCAAGCTTTGGAAACAAATGCTGTGGCACCAGTAAGGGCGCTGAAAGAGAATCACCGAAAGGATTCCCGAGCGGTGGAATCCTCCAGATGCCTTTGAGGGTGAGGAACTGGAGAATGGATTAGCAAGGCGGAATAAATCAAGAGCTGGTTGAGAATGTACTAGAGGCTGCCAATGAGAGTGTAATTGATGAAACTGACCCTGGGGTATGGCCAGACAGGAAGTGAATCCTGGATAAGGGTTGAGAACCTGGGAGAACCCATCAGACCTGGAGGGAGCTGCTGAGGGCTGGTCACCTGGGGAGGGAGCTGAACCCTGGGAAGGGGCTCGTTGGAGGAACTGGGATAAGAGACCGGGCCAAGCCCAGGCGGGCTCAGCATGCACTGAGGCCAAGGGGTTTGTGCAGGCACTGCTGAAGTCACATTCCAGTGGGGCCTGGGTACCCTCAGGTGCTCCTGCCCAAGGGTAGCCATGTGGGCATGCTGGCTCTTTAGGGTGAATTTGAACAATCAAATGATGTCACCAGATTCTCCAAGGCCAGAGAAGCAGCTGGCTGGGAGAGACGAAAGGACAGGAAGCAGGATTTCAAAACTTATTTTGGATTTGGGATTTTTTGGGTATTAACGATTCAGAATATTGCCATGCTAAAGAAAGTTGGAAATAAAGGTCTTTAGCATGGAGGAAGTTATGGCACTGAGTGGACAATGTAGGTGGGTGATGAAGATACCTAGGATGTTAGTGGGAGTTGAGGCAAAGAGATTGGAGGTACATTTTCTTCTGTGGCCTGGAGGTTAGTGAATATCAATTTCGGGGCAAGGAGGGGGAAGTATAGTCAGATGAGCTCACACACCAGAGTGGTCTGCACAGATTGAATGAAGGGTGCTCCCATTTGTTTTCTACCTGGAGTGCTTTACACCTAGTTGGATTCTCTGAATTCTCTTCCAATATTAGTTTCTCAGTTGTTGCTTGCCTCCAGAGCTATGCCATACCTGATCAATGCTGATTCTCCCACCTTGAACCAAAGCTGGTGTCTGAGGGCCAAATGAGATGAATGCAGGGATTTCAGTGAGTTGGGCCTGGGGGACATAAGATTCAGTTATCCACAATAAGGGTCGGTGCTATAGAAAGGGATTTGACTTATTCTTCACTAAACTGGTTGCCTTAATTTAATTTCCAGTTGTGCTGAGATTATAAGGCTTTTTCATTGTGTTACAACAACACACATTCAATAGCATCTTAGAATGAAGGAATTATTATACTACATTGATAGAGCTTTATAATAAAGGCTGCTTGATTAGAATAATCATCCCGGAAACATTTTTAATAAGGAAAGAGGCCATGCAGATATGGCCTAACTTATTTTGTTTTCTGAGTCCTTAAATTCACCAAGGGTTCAACCAAACCCTTTTTAAGTCAAGAAATAAGAGAGAAGGTAGTTGGAACTGAAGTGAGTTATTGACTCAGTAGCCAAATGAAGAAGGGAGTTGTGGGCTCCTTGAGTCCTGTCCACAAAGGAAATAAAATACTGTGATGAAATTCACTGATGCATCTTGGGCTCCTCCAGTTTTATTTTGACCTTTTTTACTTTTCCCACCCAACTGAATGTTACAAAGGAAAATAACCTTAATCAAGACCAGACTGCTTTGGGCCCAGGGTTCTGTGGCTCTGTTTCTGGCACAGAGGATCAGGCCCAGGACAGCCTCTTTAGTTATCATTCTTTGATTACAGAAGAAAAAGCTCTGTTTTGGGAGAGGTGATATTGAATTTTCTGGTGGTTCTTTTGTCCATTTGTTTGATTTTGGTCCATTTCCCTAGTTAGGATAATGTTACAGGTTTTCTTCTGATGTAGTCATACAACTTTCCTTTTTAAATGAAACTGATAGTTCATTTATCTACAAATACTTAATGGGTTTCTGTTATGTGCCAGGCCCCGTTCTGGGCCATGCACCTTCTGGAAAGCAGGAGCTCAGCAAGCATTTTGCATTATCCATTGGGGTTCTTGTCAACAAAACTGACTTGACTACAAAACACATTATTTTTCTTCACTAACACACTCTCCCCTTTGTTTGCAATGTGAGTCCCACCCATCTCCACCCTGTTCATCCTCTGAGACTCAGGTTAGCCATCACTGCCTCTGCAAAACCTCCTAGGTAGCATTAGCCACTCCTTCCCATTGTGCCAGTCATGTGCCTTGTCCATGCCTCTTTTAGAGCTGGCACCTGGGCTTTCTCTCCAGGAGGTCGAATAGGGTAGGGAAGTCCGCCTGGAGTGGGTAGTATGAATGGGATGAGATGGTGAAGTGGGTCTGAGCCAAGTCCTGGTGGAGAGCTGGAAGTCAGGCCAAAGAGCTCCTAGACACCAGTGTGAAGTTCAGAGAGTGGGCGGGAAGTCAAAATGGGGAAATGAGGACGACAGGGTCAGGAATTAGACAGCAGCGTGATCCAAGAGTGGGAGCAGGTTGAGAAGGAACAAGGAGGAACTGGGACAGGTGCCACAAGTGATAATGTGGCACCTGTGGCTTGACTTCAGGTTCATGAGCAAAGACATAGAGTTGCAGACATGGAACACGTCATCCCTTTGTTCACATAAGAACAAGCAGTCTTGTTGGAGACAAAATCTGTATTTTATTTGTAACTCCAACACATGAAACCGAACAGGACACATAAATAAATGTGAGTAAGTATCTAATAAATGTGATTAATGGAAGAAGATAAAGACCCACTGAAAATAACATCAAAGGGAAGAAGTTAAGGTGGTGGCCAACCTAGAGGCCTGTTGGCTGTTGTCGTTTATGAGTGTAAGTGAAGGCTCTCTTTGCAGGGATCCCTGAACTCTTCGAACTTTTGATTCCGTGGATATTTACAGTAGCTAATCCAGCTGGGGTGCAACTTTACATTTCACCAGGAGGGACTGTCATTTAACCATATCCTGGAATCTCAATTTCAATTTTAAAGTTTGGAAATATATATATACATATATATAATATACTTTTTTTTTTTTTTTGGCGGCTGACAGGTACAGGGATCTGAACCCTTGACCTTGGTGTTATCAGCATTGCTCTCTAACCTAGTGAGCTAACTGGCCAGCCTGGGAATATATTTATATTTATTTTCATTGCCTATTTTTTTAATGCTTTAAATTTGAAATTTAATGTATTAATGTTATTTAAAACAAGGGATTTGATCTTTAATCATTTCCAAAAGCCCCCTGCAAGGGAAAATTATGTTTTAAATAATTTCATTTTCAGCAGGAAGAAATAGAAAAGGATAAAATGGATCCTGAGCCACAGGAATCTCAAAGCATATCACTCCTTGTGGTTTTTTTCTATTTGATATCATGCTTTCTGGAAGATGCAATTTTCTGCTTCCATTTCTGTTGTCAACATGCCAGGATTTCCAGCAAAGTGGACCTAGAGTTTTGTTGGAAGTTACTTTTCCTTGGAAGCAATTCAAATAAAATCATCATTCTGTTTCTCCCCTTTCATTTGGCATTTGACTAAAACAATGCTTTGGCAGCTAGACAGGAGCTCTTAAGAGCTTCAGTATTTTTCTCCCAATCTTTGCCTTTCAAGAAGTGCCTTTTTAAAATGTGGTTTAAGACTGAGCATAGAAATAAAAACACAGAACTGACTGCTTGGTGGGGCCGGCCGGTGGCGCCCTGCTACAGTGCGCCGCTTCGGAAGCGTGGTGGCACTCCCGCCGAGGGTTCGGATCCCACATACAGACCGGCCGCTCACTGGCTGAGCGAGGTGCAGGCGCAACACCGAGGGTTGCGATCCCGTGGCCAGTCCCGGTCCGGTACGGGCGTGACACTGAGGGTTGCGATCCGATGCCAGTCACGAAAAAACAAAAACAAACAAAAAAAAAAAAACTGACTGCTTGGAGACCAAAACTCTAGCGACAAGGAAGAAATAGGGGGGGAAACCCCAGAGCTCCAGCTCTGACCCCTATGGGTCATCGCCCATTTTAGTATGTCACTTCCTGGCCTCTGAGAAGCTGTCACCCTTGCTTGGTTGGTCTGTTGCCACACCAGGTTTCCAGCCCTGGGCTAGTACCTTGCTTCTCTATTCTTGCACCAAAGCTAGTGAGCGTACACTATGTACCAGTTCATTCCCACTTTTATTCCTCTCTTGGAAACAATTCCTAGAGGTCATCTGGAATTTTACTTTTCTGTGTACTCTGAAGGCCCTAATCATAATCCCACTTATTCTCAGTGATAAAGTCCTCAACTATAAAATTTTTCCAATACGAGTTCCTTTCTGCCACCCCCTCCCCCCTTAATATTTTAGGATGCTTTAAGAGAGCTCATCCTGTTTTCTTTCTTTCCTCTATCTGTCTTGATTCTATGAGGTTATCATTTCTTCCAGAAAGTCCTGATTCCCCAAATATGGCTTAGGAATGCATCCCATGTACCTAACAGTACCTTGTATTTCCCGTGTCATAATACACTCTTTCTATTAAATTACGTGTTTAGTTCATTACCTCACTCAGTGGACTGTGAGCTCTGTGAAGGGTTGCAGCAAGCCTTTGTTACTCATCCTTGTCTCTACCTGGTCCAATGCCTGGCACGAGGTAGTATTCAATGAATATTTGTGGAATTGTATATATTTCTGTCTTCTCTAGGAATCTTGCTTGCTTTGCCAATTATAAACCTCTGTGTTTGTGAGCTTTCTTCTGCCCTCTTTGTATACACCTCCCTTCTTAAAAAAAAATTCTCTCTTTCCTTAACAAATCCTTGAGCTCTTGTCTCATTACTCACCTTTTTATTCCCAGGCTTCTCATTGGAGTAGCACACACGTAACCCTATCTGGGGTTTTCCCCCTGACTAGAAGTTTGATTGGACGTGCCCTGTATGTTTTTCCTTAGCACTCGGCGAATTCTTCTGTGAAGACTTAAAAACTTACTGCAATCATTGTTTAATGTGTTTTCAGTCTCTCGTTAGACTGTATTTTGGGAAGGCGAGGACTCCATATCTATAGTTACAGATATGTGGCAGGTACTCAAGAAATGTTTGTTAAATAATTAAATTAATAGCCCCCACGAAGAATCTTTACATATGTCATTGTGGCGGTACATTGATTATTATTTTTTAGCCATGCCACTTGCACAGACATTACTTTGGTACTGTCATGTTTAAATACCAAGAACAAATGGAATGCAGTTAAATCTTCCCTGAATTTGGGAGGACACACCAAATTAATGTCCTTGCTGTAATGTAAGTGACTTTATGCCACTGTAGATGAAAAGATAAGTCACTTAAAAATGTTTTTCTACTTCATTTTTGTCTGCTCTTTTACTGGAAATGATAAGGAGAAAGTGACATGAGAGAAAAGTCATCTGAGAACATCTGTCATCTGTTCATTGCCTGGGGACCTGGTGTGTAGTTGGCGAATCTGCCTCTTTATCAGTGTTTCCTTTAGTCTTGTGTTGGGCCATAGTGTCTCTGGGAAATTGACCAAATCTCCTTTCTTAGCCTGTTGAACTGGCAGTTGTGTTGAAGAGTCTCTGCTGTGGCAGGGCAAGGGCCAAAATCTTCATTTGTAATCACTTCTGTTTTGAAACAGCTAAGCCAAGGCATCTTTTACTAGAGGCAGAGGGTTACTGGATTGTGGAAACTGACAAGCATATGGACTTTCTAAACACAACAAGAAAATGTGCCATTCCAGGGATCTGCAGATGCCTTTTCATGAGTTATGTCATTGGGTGCTGGCAATGGTTTGGTTAATAGCTATTTACTTTTCCAGATCTTACAAAATCAGGGGAAGGATTTTTGGTGACCTGTTAATTTTTCTATTCAACTGCACCTCTCCTGCAAAGAAGTTAGCATATATTTGTGTTCAGAAAATTAAGCTAGATTTTGTTGGTGACCATAAAGAAATAACTCCAATATAAAACTTATATATGGTTCAAAATATCAGAAACCTGATTAAATGATAATCCACAGGCTTGGAAAAGATATTTCCAATATATATGACAGAGAAAAGGGCCTTTTTAAAAAAAATGAGTAAAGTTTTTAAAATCAATTTAGGCAAATAACTTAAACAGAGGAAGAAACATAAACATGTTTATAACATAAAAAGATACCTGGTTCAATTTACAATTAAAGAAATGCAACTTATGAAATACCATATGTCACTATTAGTCTGGCAAAAAGAACATTTGCTAACATATGGTGTTGGCAAGGGTGTGGATAAGCACATGTGGTTAGAGGAAGTGTAAATTGATACAGTTTCTTTTTCAATGTCACTCAAACTTAAAAATGTATATAATCTTTGATCTACCAGTTCAGTTTGTAGGAATTTATCCAACAGCTCTTACTATATAAACAAAGATGTCTGTACAAAGATGTTCATTATAGCAATATTTGCAGTTAAAACAAAATGTGAAACAGCTTGTGTCTGAGTAAAAGTGTGGTGTATCCACACAATGGAATCCTATTCAGCCATTAAAAAGATTTGCAGTTTGTGCTGTGTTTAGTGTGTTCATATTTAGCTTCTGTGCCTATTATCAGTTTATTGTCTGTCAGGTCCAAATTCACCCTTCATTGCCTGATCTATGAAAATGGATCTGTGCCTGTGCCCTTCAAATATTTTTTACCAGCTAAGAAGTAATAAATTGATAACTGGCCCAGCTTTTTAAAAACAGGGTGGCGTGTGTGTGCGTGTGTCTGTGTGTGTGTGTGTGTGTGAGAGAGAGAGAGAAAGAGAGAGAGAGAGAGATTTATGCAGATCAGTTGAATAATTTCTCTCAATGTATTCAGCTGATGAATTTGTCCCTGGATAATTGTACTAAAATGTAATAAACCGAAAGTTAAAACATCATAATAGTTGACAGGAGATTGATCTGATATATGCAATAAAAGGAAATATATTAGTTAACAGAAAATTGTTCTAATATGTGTAGTAAGAGAGTTGAAAACATTATTTTCAAATCAGTTGTGCAACGTAAATTCTGCCAGATAATGAGTCCAATGTATCGTGATGAATTTCTCTCATGGTCTTGCACTTTGCTTTACATTTGTTCAAGTAGGACTCAGTGTTTTGGGTATGCACACCAAGAGGTGGCAGGAAATAGAAGTTAGGATCAATATGGTTAACCTGAACGTGTTGGAAACCAAAGAGAGGCTGAATGTTATTATACACAGCCCATGAATTGGAGTGAATGGTAGAACCAGGCTGAACTATGCATTGCAAGATAGGCAGCAAAGTTTGTGCAGAATAGTCCCCAGCAATTTCCAGATAACCAATAGCTGGTTGATGGAAGATACCTACAGTACTAAAAACCCATATTTCCAGAGCATGGCTGCGATGATACTTGATTTTGAAGCGTTTACAGTAATAGGCTGCAATGTATCTTGAAATAAACATTTATCCTTTGGGAAAGGTGAGATAAAATGAAAAATTTCTCAAAAATAAAACTACTGAAAGAATTAAATTTGAGTTTGACCTGCAGGGGTTGATCACAATTGAGGAATTTGACCCACAGGGACAAGTTGTTCGATTGATCTATTTATGCGTGTGTATGTGTATGTATGCATGAACATCTTCTGGAAGCTACATAAGAAATGTTTGAGGGGGATTAACTGCCTTGGAGGGTCAGACTAGAATCTGTGGAGGGGAAAAGACTCACTTGAAATTTTTTACAGTGTACATGTTTTGTTTTTATTGTTGGAGAAAACTACAAAACTTTGGTTAGAAAAAAAAAAAAAAAAAAAAAAAAACTTAAAAAGACTGGCATTAATGGACAAACAGACTGTCCCTAGCTAGAAATATGAAATAGTGTAAAGATGTCATTTCTTCAGAATTAATTTATAGGTTTAATGAAGGCATAGTAAAAAAAAAAAAAAAAAAAAATCCCAAGGAGGAGTCAGGGCATGGTTTTTATTGTTTAAAAAAAGCTTAGAGTATAGTTTGGGAGACAGAAACATAATGTTCACAAAAAAATGCCTTGAAGAGTTACAAAGCAATATATCAAGTGCAAAGCAATAAAATTGAATACATATGTACTGTGGGAACTTGGAGTCCTTTGAGAGAAAAGGCAGAATGGAGTTAATCAGGAAAGAATACTTAAGGAAAAAAAAAAAAAAAAAGCTAAGAAAGATAAGCTAGAGCAAGAAGGAATCTTTCCTAAAGTCCATAATCTCTCAAGAAATGGAAACTGTCCTCTCCAAGGCTGCTTTGTCTAGGAAGGGGTGTCTTTCCTTCTACCTTCTATTTTGTGTTGAGAAGTCCTATGTGAGAAAGTTTGTGAATGGTGCCCACGTTACTTGTTCTGCAGAACAAAGTGGCCCAGGTGTGCCTATTCTTTCCTTTTAGAAAAGTCATTTTGAGCTTGCAAATGATTGAAAATTAAGTAATCAAGGACAGACATGATTGGGTTGACTGTTACAAGAAGTACAATTGCTTGAAGAATCTGGAAACAATACTGACCACATTTGTTGGCATTAATTCATTGAAGCAATAATGTGTGCAGAAAGTATGTTGTTTAAAAAAAAAAAACAGTTCTGAGTATTTGTAGAAACTGAACTCTAACTTGGAACCGATGATAAATTCTTTAAAAAACAAAAAACAGACGGTATTATGCATTGGGAGATTTAAAGAAAGTCCCCCAGCATTTGGAAAACATTTTACCATCTTTTTATGCCACTTATAAAGATTAGAATTTGAGTCATGGGTTGTTTGATTTAGAAGGTGTAACATGTCGCTCCAACCTAGAACTGGATAGATATTTTAGGAGAAAAACAATTGCTTTAGTAAGTCTTCATGAAATCTTCACTGTGAATAGATGAAATGACTTTAAGATTTTTTTCTTGGCAAATAAACTGCCTTTATGTTAGAAGTATTTCATGATGATTCTTTTGTAATATCTGTAGGGGATAGATAAGGTATTAAAGGGGATATTTCTTGCTAACATTTCTTAAGACATATGTCATCTATTCCTTGCTGTTCCCCATGAGTCTGGTTCATAAACATTACTCACAGTAGTTCTTTAAGATTCATTTCCTTTGGAACACAAGCTTATCAAACCTCCATTTTTCATCCCTTGCAAAACTCCAGCAGAAGTAAAGAAATCCTGTCTTTTGTAAATAGTCCAATGTCAGACCAGAGTTTTGGTGGCTTTATTTATTGTTTTTCTAATCAGTGCATGTATGTCAGAATGTTATATTGAGACTTTACTCTAAAGGCACACCACCAATAACTCCCTGTATTTGATATCACTGAAAAATAAATACAAAATCTTCTAATCTCTTCCATGCCAAACAGTGGAAAATTGTAGAATTTCAGGGAGGATGTTTGTGTAATGTTTGAGTTTATGAGCATTTGTAATTTCTGATTTTGCCATGCCTTATGAGATTAAAACTGAAAAACAAAATCAAAGGTTTTTATCATTTAATTCATTATTCTGTAACTTGAAAGATTTTGAGATGTGTTCTCTTGTAAATAGGATAGGTTACTGACAGGGAGTGTATTTATTAAAAGTGTTAGTATTTGTTTCCAATTTTTTAAAACAAGGATCCCTTTTTAACATCAAAATTTTCATGGATTCTTCACCTAATGGCAGTCATGGGTTGTTTGATTTTGAGTTTTTGGTCTGCAGACCATTTCTGGTGCTCATGTGGTTGGAAGGGCCTTTGTAATAATCCTGAGGCCCTCTCCAAGGGGCCCCTGACCCATGTTTGGGAACCACTTTCATGCACTATTCAGATTTAACCTTAATGGCTTCAATCCAAAGAAGTAGAATATGGGTTTTTGAAATAGCCAAATTGGGCTCTAGAGGAGAAAAATCAGAGGTCAGAATTGGAGAAATTGTTCTTCCATTGTAGTATATTACTATCCTGAGCAGTCTCTGTGGAACGCTGTTTAGACAAGAAAAGTTATGATTATATTCTGTTTCATCATATCAATACTTTTTTTTTTTTCCTTCTTGTCTTTAGGTACAAAGGCAGGAATGCCTTTGGACAGGAGCCACAGGTATCTATAGAGGCAAAGGCCTGCAGTAGTCTGGGAGGCAGAACAGAGAACTCACAGGTAGACCTGCAAAGTACTACTGAACCTGTTACATCAGTCAGTGCTGAGTTTAGAGCTGCTGGGTGTGAGCTTTGACTTGCATGTCAAGTATGAAACCAACAACTGGTTTCAAGAGGAGGGAACCTACTTCCATTTGTTTTCTCTGACACCCAGTATATTTTGTGGCCATTTATGAAAGTGGAAGCATCTAAAGACATGCTCGTGTCAACCTGTGATTACTACAGATCTGACATCTGAGAAAAGGATGTCAGTCCATGGTTAAATCCCTCTCTCCCAAAGCTCTACTATTTTAGTTTTGGAACAGTATCACAGTAACTGAACCTGGAGAGTTTGTGTTGATCCAGGATTTCCCAAAACTCATTTGGCTATGGAACTCCTGCCTGTTCCCCCTCCTCTTCATGAAATGTGTGGAACGCACTTTGGGAAAGGCTGATTTTAGGTATAGTCAGGACTTCTGAAACCTGATACACATAGCTGAGCTGTAAAGTGAGGGGCATCGGGGATCTTCATGACAGCCTCCAGAATTAGTGCTCTGTGTCTCCACGGAAAGATTCTAATGCCAAGAACTCAGATGGCCTTTGGAAACTAGGATTCGTTCTATGGCTGTAATTAATTCTCAAAGACCAAAGTTTTCTCTGGTTTCTCTTTATGTAAGTCACTCTTCATAAAAGAATTACTACTCCCTTATTCATTTAATTCCCACTCAAAGCTTGCATGATTGTCTCCATTATCATAACAGATTAGGGTGGGGGGGTTGGAGGGTCCTTTGTTTAGCTATCAAGAAATATTTAGACATCAGTTCTCTTCTCGATTCTATATATCGCAGACAGAAACAATCCCTGAAATTCACAGTTAATTTGCTAAAACTCTTAAAAGCATCAGAGGCTGGAGGAAGGGGAACCAGATGGGGTGGGGGGCATGTTCTTTCTCCATCTTTGTTTACTAGTTCAGACGTGTGCTTCACATTGTCTGATTCTCTTTGAGGCAAGGCTGGCTCTCTCCAGGATTTGCTGACCATGACCAGTGATAAGTTTTTTGTTTTTTTATTTTTGGTGGCTGGCTGGTGGTACAGGGGTCGAACCCTGGACCTTGGTGTTATCAGCACCGTGCTCTAACCACCTGAGCTAATAACCTGCCAGCCATTTTAACAAAATATCTACTCAACGAAACAGTTTAAATATCTCTTGGAAATTATAATGAGATTTTTCACATTAAGTTATAGCTTCTGGTGTGGAAATCGTACTGGGATTTTATTGGTGTGCATTTCTTACTGCTTTTATGCCTCTGTGAAGGTAGGGCAGGTGTGTGCAAAATGTTTACAGACCAAAGAGAAGAATGTATTGATCCGTAAGGATTCTCTTAAAGTAGCTGTAATACTGATAATTAGTATCTAAGTAACACTGCAAAAAACGCTTTCATATGCATGATATATATGATCCTTACAAAAGCCCTGTGAAGGAAGTTGTTTTGGCATTTTTTCATCTTCATTTACATTTGAAGCTGAAGCTTGAGAAGAATTAATTTACTCAGCCAGAGCCATTTAATAGAAAATGGGCAAGGGTGAACTAAAAGCATTTGTCTTTTTAAAACGCGGTATGTATTCATTATTTATAGGCCAGTCATTCAGAAATACACAATTTAGAAGTAAGTAGAACTTAGGACCTTTCTTCATTGTACTGTAGCATTTCCTAGAGCTGAGTAGTCCACCTGGCAACCACTAGCTCCTTGTGGCCATTGGGTGCCTGAAAACGTGCCTCGTCCAGTTGAAATGTGCTGTAAGTATAAAATGTGCACTGTGTTTTGAGAATCAAGCATAAAAAAAAGAATGTGAAATATCCCAGTAATACTTGTTCATATTAATAACATGTTGAAATGATAATCTTTCAGCTATATCGGGTTAAAATATATTAAGATTAATTTCACCTGTTTCTTTTTACCTTTTTAATGTGACTATCAGAAATTTAAATTTATATATGTGGCTCACATTATATTTCTATTGGACAGCACTGGCCTAGAACTATTTTCTATGGCATAATTTGTGTTTTGTGCATATAATATGCTCTATATTTTACTACCATTCTAGCCTGTAACAGCACCCCTCCATTTTAGGAGAGCAGGACAATCTAAACTTACCTTTCTGTTTTGAAGACTGCTTTAAGAAGATTGCATATTTTTATTTTATAATTTTAATATAATTTCTGTGGCTTTAACGCCACAGCCTTCCAGGACAGGCTTCATTCATTGTATGTGTTTGGGGACTGAGAGTTAGATCCGCAGTGGTGTGTGTGGTGTGTGTGTGTGTGTGTGTGTGTGTGTGTGAATTTGTGAGCGTGTGTGCCTGTATGTGACCAGGAGACAGGAGGAGAGGGAGAGGGGAAATAGACCCTTTGCCAACAGTACAGGTCCCCACCCTTAAAGGTTCTGCTTCTTTACGGGTGGAGGAGTAAAGATTTGGATTCTTCCCCAGCCCTTAAAGAAATACCACCATGGTTGAGTGAGTCCCTGTTACTGATGGGAATGTGTTGCTGCAAAGCAGGGAAAAAGGCTGGAAATCTCCACATGAGAAATACTTTATAGCTCTCAGCTCATGGTAGAAAGGAGACGGTTGGAAAAGGTTTTTCTTTTATAAGCCTTTTCCGATTTGTGTGTTCTTCCTTTTGTCCGTGGTGGCTGTGGGATATTATAAAACCAGAGCCCATTGTCAATAGGATGGAAGGCTGAAGTCACGGGCAGCATGCAGGTGCCTTTCTCTACTGAGAGCTCCACGCAGAGCCTGAGAGTTTTCAGAGCCCTTGCCCAGGCTTTGCAGGGCTTCCAGAATAACTGTTAGGTAAGCAGATGTTGTTAGGCATGTACAGACAGAGTTTGGTCTAATTCAGTCTAATTACTAAAATTCTTGGCAGGAATTCGACATGAATCACCTCCCCCCAAAATCTACATTTAAGTTAATGCTGCACGTCTGATTCAGCCCACAAGACTGAGAAAAAACTAAGTTCAGAGTTTGCCTTAACTCCTTCTCTTCCACAGACTAGTGACTTTTTCCCCACAAACAAAGGAACGTGAAATTTATTGAGAGCATGTTAGGGAGGGGCTCGTGTGGGGGTCACTTCAGGAGGGAAATTACTCTAACCTTTGAATTAAGGCAGAGATCAATCCCTTTAGCTGTGGAGTTAGACAACCTGAGTTCAAATCCTGCCAAGCCACTTAAGGTTTGTGACTTTGGGCAGGTTCCTTATCCTCATGGAAACTCAGTGTTGCATCTGGAAAATGGGGATAGTAATAACTACAGAGTTGCCGTGTGTATTAAATGAGCTAATGCATATGAAACTTGTAGTAGAATGGGAGAGGTAAGCACCTAGTAACTGTTAGCTGCTTTTGTTACTATTGTTGCAAGCATGCGCTGTGTTGAGAGACTTTGCACAGCAGCATGGCTGTTAGAATAATAGGAGAGGGGTATAGGGATACCAGTGCTCTGTGACTCTCCTTCTTTGTAAACAGGTTTGGAGGAAAGAAATCAAGTCCTGGAAAGCCAGTGACATTGCCAGTCAATGACAGTTGCCTTTAAATACCCTTTTCTGCTCACCCTTTGGAGATGGGGGGTGCAGGGTAAGAGCCCAGCTAGGCAGCCTCTTTTCTTGCAACATCTTTGTTCTCCACAGTTCCCTCCCTATTAAATCTGTGCCTGCCTCTACATGGGTACTCTTAGGACCTTCCCCATGATTTTCAGGGTTGAGAAAGACATTGTGATGTCTTCCGCTGGAAGTATCAACCTCATGGATATCAGCAGTTGATACTGCAAGTTAAAATTTATTTTTGGGGCCGGCCTGTGGCTCACTCGGTAGAGTGCGGTGCTGATAACACCAAGGCCGCGGGTTCGGATCCTATATAGGGATGGCCGGTTCGCTCACTGGCTGAGCGTGGTGCTGACAACACCAAGCCAAGGGTTGAGATCCCCTTACCGGTCATCTTTTAAAAAAAAAAAAAAAATTATTTTTGTATTTTCTTTACAGTTTCTAAGAACGATACAGCTAATGTTGATTTATAGCTGGAATGGCGTCTAGGTATTTGTTCTTTGTACATTCGGGAGCAGTGAATAATAAGGTTGGTGAGAAGTGGGTTGATGATAGTGATATTTTCCCTTGGTTTTGGGTTCAGTCTTGACTCACCAGCTGGGACAAGCAGCCCAAGGATATTTGGGGGGATGACCCACTGGCTGGTATTGCTGTCCAGCTTACAGACAGATGGAACCACATTGTGTCTGAACTGTGTGTTTAAACAGCAAGTTGACGGGAAAGCTCATGCTGAGTTTTATAGTACAGAATGTGGTTGATTCCAATTTAGCTAACATTGTTGGGGTGCCTGCAACTTGCCAGGCATTGTACTGGTTTTAACGCATGATGCGAACCTTGATCCTGAGACTGTCTTTGGAGATAGCTACTGTACTCTCTATTTTACCCGCGAGGAAGCTGTGGTCAGGGCAGTTGCAGTACTGAGTCACACTGAGTCTGGGCAGTGCTGGGAGTTGAAACCAGGTCTCCTGTTTCCCAGGCCAAGGTTCTTTCCTGGAATAGACTGCAGAAAAGGAAAGAGCTAACATCGATTAAGTGTCCACTTCTGTGCCAGATAGTGTTAGCCCATTTAATTTAGATACCGTCCCTCGCCGAGTACCTGTATTTTATAGCTGGTGATGCTGAGGCTTAGAGAGGTTAAGTGGACACAAATTAGAATGCAAGTCTGTCTTTTCTTAGAGTCCCTGCTTGTCCCTCGGAGCCACTCTGCCTCTTGGAAGATGCTTCCAGCCCAAAAGATTGGGTCCTTCTTAACATCTCTGCAGAATAATCCTGAGCTTTTAAATACTACAAACCTTTCTTTCCTTTAAAAGAAAAAAAGGCAAATTGTTTTGGCCTTACTCTTTGTAGGCATCAGCTTCTGAGTGATTTTTGGCCTTGCTAATAAAGTGCTAAAGTGTAGGCCCGGTCCCAGTGGTAAGAATTTGGAAAATTAATGCCATTCATGTTCTCCTTGATCTAATAGATTCGTTTTGCTTGTAAGTTAACTCACCAACTTCCCCTTCCCACCCAGGGAGGATCCTAAATGCTAGCCTTGGTTTACCAACGGCCTTCTGGGGGGAAGGAGATTTCCTCCCGACATTTTTACCTAACTCATTTTTGTCTGTTCCTACAAGAGGCAGTCATTTGTGGTGGGGAAGAGCCTGAGTTCTGGAGCCAGATGCTCTGCCCCAATTTACTGGCACTGTGGCCTTGGGCAAGTCACCCTTCCTGAGCCTCAGTTTCCCCATTTATAAGATGCTGTCTCTCATAAGCTCTTTGTAAAATGTTAGTGTTAAAAACTATAACTTGAGGATATAATTTACTTAAACAAAACCCCTCTGTTTTACTTTGTAAAATTTATAAATTGGGCAAGATCCTCCTTTGAAGAATCTTACTGTCTCCCAGGAGAGAACCCCTGACCTAAATCTCCATAACAGAGAGCAGAAAATGATTCATATCTGTGGAGAAAGGAGGAAAGTGGTACATTTTTTGTTTTTGTTTTTTAAGGCTCAGTGAATATAAGTCTTTGCCCTCAAGGGGCTGTCTCCTTGGGGAGAGAGGCAAGCAATATTTTCTTTATGGCTGTTGTTAATATCTGCCATTTTCTTATTTATTATCACTTATTGACTGTCCTTCCTCACTAGCATATAAGCTCATGAGAGCAGAACCCAAGCGTCTTACTAACGGGCCTGTTTCCTGTGTCCTGCACTTTAATGTTTGTTGAACTAATGAGTGGATGGATGAATTATTTGGTGAAGCAAAGAGAGAGTTACAATACCTTAACATGGGTGCTATAAGAAAAGCATGCACAGGGCAGGGGGCACAAAGAGGAGGAATCCCAGCCCTAGCCTTTTTTGGGGGGTGGGGCTGTGTCAGAGTAGGTTTTCAAAAGAGGTGATGTCTGAACTGGTTCCTGACAGCAGAGCAGGAGTTAGAAGGTAAAGGTGTTCTAGGCAGTGGGAGATGGAGCAGAGTGTGTTCCCAAAAGAGCACAATGCACATGACTAGCACAGTGGTTCTCAACTAGTAGTAATTTTGCTCCTAAGGGGATATTTGTCCAGATTTGGGGGGAGGCAGGTAGAGAGCAAGAGTGCTGCTAAACATCCTGCAATGCACTGGACAGGCCCCCACCACAAAGAAATGATCCAGTGCCCTATGCTGAGGTTGAGAAGCCCTGAGCGAGGGGAAGAACCTTGGAGAGGTCTAGGGGGGGACTTAGGTAGGAGCAAAGATGAATAGCCGGTAAGGAACAAACGCACACCAGTAGGTGGGTAGTTACTTGGAAATTAAATATTGCTCGGCCAGCTCGATACATGGAGAACTTCTAGGTGCACAATGTCAAGTCCTTAGATAATCCTGAACTAAGAATTCATTTAACACCGAGCATACTGCATTGAAGAAGACTGTGGATCGCTATGGGACTAGGCATTACAAAGCTAATAGGCTGTACTGTCTGTAATTTCTGTTTCCTTTCAGTAATAATGGAATATGCAGGATGTCAATGAAGCTGCCCAGCATTTTCCTTCTCTTATTAAATTTTAGTGATTGCCTTTCTACAACTAACTGATGGGATAAAAATGCATCTGACCCTCGAAGGTGCTTTCAAAGAAGGAATTGAGTTTCTTCTTTTTCTCTTGACCACATGATTCATCTTACTAATTGATTATCCTTAAGCAGTGTTGGGCAGCTCACGGTGGCTTTGTTTCCACCATGCAAGGAAAAAGCCAGGCCTCCATGCTGCAGCTTTGATTCTCACCTAACTCCTTTCACAGCTGGGCCATTCAAGGGTGGGAACAGCCTTGACTTCTGCCTTCTTACCCAGAGATAGAGCCTTTGCGTTCTCCAGTGTGCCTGGCTTGGGCTTGCCCAAGACCTGCCAGGAGCTGAAGGTTGTTTTCTTTCTCCCACAGGAAATAATCTTCCTGGGCATGGCAGCCCCTGGGTTGCCAATCCCTGGCTTTCACAAAACTCACACGTGTGTGACAGTGGCACTATTGTTGAGCATGCTGGAGTTTCCATTACAGATCCTGTGTTTATCTACTGCAGGGACTTTCTATGAGAGGCATAAACTGTCAGGCATATGAAGGGACTGGTTTGAAAAAAAAAAGAGAACATTCTGTGTGATATGTAGCAACTGAGAAATGGGGTGAGCTGTTGAGTGGCCACATGTGAGTCTCAGGACTGCTTGGTCCTTTTTATTGTCTCTGAGATCTGCAGAGAATCGAGTGTCTGTTGGTAGAGGATTTAAGGAGCTTTGAACTAGATGAGAAGGTTCTATTACCAGGAACAGCTCTCTCTGTAAAAACAAATGTCAATTCCACAGAAACTTCCCTTGGGCTAGGGTTAGTGAGATGAGAAGTGGAGGGACTGGATAGTTTAATAAATATTTAGATTTTAGTTTAAAGAGAAGTTGAAACACAAATAAAGATAATAGCTGAAACCATCTGGTGATCGTGTACTATGTGCCAGGTACTATGCTAAGTGCTACATGTACATGAGCCAACTTATCCTCCCAACAACTGCGGGAGGTATAGGAATAATTCTTAAGGCCCATTTTACCAAAAAGTTCAACCTTGGAAGATATTGACAATGTCGAGAAGAATTCATGATGTTGGGAAAGATGAGGTCTTTCTAAGCTGGGACATATTACTGTAGCAGCTTTAGAATAGTTTTTAATTCTATGAGGGGACTTCAGAAAGTTTGTGGAAAAATAAAATTGAAAGATAGTACAAATCTTTTCATGAATTTTTTGAAGTCTCCTCGTATTTGACTCCATACCTAGCTTTGTCATGGTAGCAGTCCCCAGAGTTTTTCTCCTGGTTTGTATATTGTCATTTCTCACATTTCTGCTTCTTTCGGGAGCCTCTTTTTTTCCCTCTCTCCTTTAGAGAAGATGAACTATAAAAGGAAGGGGTGAAATAAAAGGAGGAAAGAGAAAGGAAGTCAAGCCACAGGCAAAGGGGAGAGCAAGGATTCAGGGGAAAACTCCAGCGTGACCTGTTGTGCTGCCAGAGAGGACCCACATTTCAGATAAGCAAGTGTGCTACTGTCAAATGGATTTATACTTGATATAGTTCCATCTCAATGATGCATTCTGATGGAAGGGAGTGTGTTAGGGGATATGTACAAAGCAGGGGATAGAACAGGGGGGTCCCCTTTCTCTGTTATGCCTCTGCCAGAGCGCACAGATTCATCAGAATGCAGGAGGCAGAGCTGCAAAGGCAGCCAGCAGGAGGACCTCCCTTGGCCTCTATGAAGCATAAAGATAAGCATTTCTGTTCCTTATCTCAGGCTATTGGGCTGTTAGAATTTTTAACAAAGTGAAAACCAAGGCAGGCATTCTTACCAAAGGCTGCATTTAGTGGCCAAGGTACTATCTTCAAGGCCAAGACAGGAGGATTGAGCCTCTGCCTGAGCTTTCCCAAGAGACTGGGTTTCTCACTTCCTCCTCTAATGAGATTATCTCCTACAGGCGTCTAGCAATCCATGTATACTCAGAAAGCTCACATTTTCCACCCTCCATCCAGAAATGTGGCCTGGTACAACTGTATTGGTGAACTTGAGAAAGCAAGGAGAGCATTTCACTGCCAGAGACTTAGCCTCAGTAGACAGGCTCAGTGGATCTCAATGGGAACAACTTTGCCCTTTAGGGACATATGGCAATATCTGGGGGCTCTCTCTCTTTTTTTTAAATAGGCTTTATTTTTTAGAGCAATTTTAAGTTTACAAAAAAACTGAGCAGAGACTACAGAATTCACATATACTCCTTCCAAGCCTTCTGGTTTTCACTATTATTTACATGTTGCATTAGTGTGGTACATTTGTCACAATTGCTGAACCAATATTGATACATTATTATCATCTTAAGTCTATAATTTACATTAGGGTTCATTCTTTGTACATTCTGTTGGTTTTGACAAATACATAATAACATATATCCACCATGATAGTATCATACAGAATAGTTTCACTGTCCTAAAAATCTTCTAGGCTACTGGAATCATTTTTGATTGTCACAAGTAGGCAGATGTTACTGGTGTCTGCTGGGTAGAGGCCAGAGAGACTGCTAAACATTCATCCACATGCAGGACAGCCCCCCACAACAAAATGGCAACAGCACTGAGATTGTGAAATCCTCTGTACAGACACTTGTCCAGGTGTGCTTGTGTGTGTTGGGGGTGGGGATAGATGTGAGGCCCCAGTGCTAGAAAGGCCACCTCAGGGACCTGGTATTTGAATGTTGGGAGGTCTGGCTGTGCAGTGGTAGAAGAAAGACACCCGGATGGGATTGGAAAGGACTGAGGAGAAAGTGAACTAACTTTTGAGCAACATTCCAGTTATAATTCCTACATACATTCATTTAACTCTCACCCTCTTAAATTCAAACCCTGCGGTCTGAGTCCAATTAAAATTCTCAAAATTATAATTATTGGATTGTGAAAGGGGTTATCTTAGGTTACTCTCAAATTAAGTGCAGTTTCTGACCTATCTAGACCTAAAAGCACAAGTCTTTGGTCCAGGTCTGCTGTGTTTAAGCATCATAGTTATCTTTCACTGCCTCAGTTTCCTTTTCTGAAAAGGAAGAGAGTTGTTATCCTTGTCTCACTGCGGACAGAGTATCTTCATGAGTTGATATCCACAGTGTACTACCTTTTGTGATGCCTGCATTGTACTATGGGCAGCAAGACATTCCGTTGACACAATCAAGTAAAAACTACCCAAGAAGAAAGGGACAGCATTTTTATACTGGGAAAGACTTATGTGGATGATGAGTTTGTGAGTGGGGTGGTAAGCTATAAGATGACTGTTTTTAAAGAGGAGAGATTTATAGGGTAAAAACACAAACTTTCTAAGTCAGCACTTCTTTCAAGTGGAGGGCCTGTACTCATGAAGCCAGGTGGTATTGCAGCCAGCATCAGTTCCACAGAATTCTCATGGCTCCATAAATCTTGTCTAATGGGAGCAAGGATTCTATTCCCCTGAGAGGCATGGGAGGAGAATCCAAAACCAAACTCACTCCCTTATAGAACGTAAATATGGATAAAGAGAAATATTCCTTTTCATAAATTACCTCCTCTGTTCTCATCTGCCTGAAGTCGTAATACCCCAAATGTAACCAGAAAAACGTTCTTTTGGGAAAAAAAAAATCTTCATGAGGACATCTTTGGGCTGGGGAGCAAAAGACGTTTCCAACTGAGGCATGTAAAACAAGTTTTATTAAAACTTTAATTATCTACCACCTGCTGGTACTTTGTGAAGTTCAGAGGAAAAAGGATAATTGAGAACAGCATTTGATGTGCATGAGAGTTGCTGGGTCCTTTCCTTTTCATAAAAGGGATTTGTTCTTAATCAAGTTTATTTCATAATAAGTAGATCCAGACACTGAGTTCACATTGACATGTTTGACACTGTTTAATTAAGATTTTTTACACGCGAGGTGTTGACTTTTGTTATTTTGAATTGAATGTCTTTGTAAGTTCGGACCTTGGGTCTTGGACATTTTTCTTTAGCCTAGCGAGAAGGATCATGCGCTGGCCATGTTCCTGCCTGCTCATTGTGAGTGGGAGTACATTTTGTATGGCATGATGCAGGGGAACATTCTGGTGCCTTGCTTCTCGCTGGGCTCTGAAAGATCCCTGGCCTTACCCCAGGCTCCACCCTTAGTGTGCAATATGCAATCTGCAAGGATTATTATTTCTGCATTTCTCATTTATCTACCTTCCTATGGTCTTTTGGCCTTGAAGTGTAGAATCACTACAGGTATCAGGGCTCAGAGCTTTTCAGTATGTTGCAACAATAGTAACTTCATCACTTATTAAGTGTTTCCCCTGTTAAGGGACTGGGCTTAGTGCTCTTCTTGTTGAATCCTCTTGAGAAGGCAAGGCTCACACAGCTAGCTGGTGGGTGGTGGAGCTGAGATTGAAACCTGTTTCCTGACCAGAATCAATCTGCTAACCACAAGGCCTTTCTATTTGTGCTGTAAGTCTTAGAAAAACTTCCAGCTTTCTGGTTCTTGTTTTTTTTTTTTTTTTTGAGTCTGAAATTTTGAGTGTATCAGTAGTGTTTGTGTAAGTTCCAATGCATCTAGAAAGTCCTCTGACATTCCAGCTGTATTTTTTCTTTCTTTTTTTTTTTAAAAAAAGATGACCAGTAAGGGGATCTTAACCCTTGGCTTGGTGTTGTCAGCACCACGCTCACCCAGTGAGCAAACCGGCCATCCCTATATGGGATCCGAACCCGTGGCCTTGGTGTTATCAGCACCGCACTCTCCCGAGTGAGCCACGGGCCGGCCCAGCTGTATTTTTTCATTGTGACTGATAATAGCAGTTGTCTGAAGACCTAAGAGTGCCCCAGTTTCTTTGAAGTTTTTTTTTTAATCATGCTGAACTGTCCCCAGTCCTGTTCAAAGATGTGGAATATCCTTTTTATTTCATTAAAAGCTCCTTAAGTCCAGCCTTCTGTCCTTTTCTGTACCTACTAGGATACCTGTACCTTATCCCTTTAATATGAGCTCAAATTGAAGGGGAAGGAACACTTATGAGCACATGATATGTACCACATGCTTTCTGAACATGGGTAATCTCCTCTGGTTGTCTCAGTGACCTATGTGACAATTAGACATCTCTGTTTTACAAATGAGGGAGCTGAGGCTTGGAGAAGTCAATATACTTGCTCTGAACCTCATGGCTAGTGAGTTGTGACAGAAAGAGTTCAAACCTGGGCCTCCATGAAACCGAGGCCCAAGATCTTTCTGTTCCACTCTACTCTTTCCATTGAATGGAAATTGGGTGAAAGGGAATTTTGCTTTTTATTTTATTTTATTTTATTTTTTGAAAAGGGCGGTAGAGAGGCTTGTAGAAGAAACACATGGAAATCCTATCCCTGTCCCCCTCAAGCCATAGAAGACAACTCAGTAATGTTGGTTCGCTTGCATCAAGCGAGTGGAAAAACTGGGTCATGCAGCTGCTAGAAGCCCGCATTCCTGTTTAATTGGCCAGCACACACTTTCTTTGTATTTGTTTACCTTATGGCCAGTTCTGACAAATAAAATGGATTCTTTTCTTGGCTTCTTCACTTGGGAGAAGTAAGCAGTGGGGTTTTAGTGGAAAGAGTAAAGAACTGAAAATGCCTGGAATTTGGAAAATCTCCAAATGTGTGGTACAGTAGAAGGTATTCTTGTTGACTTTAGTGACAAGAGCCTGTGAATGGCAGCTTCCTGGATCACACTCATGGAATCGAGCACTGCCCTCTTACTGCACAACTTTGTACACATCCCCTGCACCTCCTCCCCCTCACCCGCCACACCCCAACAACCCTTCATCGCTGGGGTCTCTTCCCTGGAGAGTTCTGGCCAGTCAAATAGTGTGTATTTATTGAGCTCCTACTACGTAAAGGTTGTATTTTGTACCCAGATGCTCAGGCAAAAGTGTTAGAATAAATAATAGAATAAGATCCAGGCATTCCACTTTTTGGTTTAGGTCAGGATTCAAAGCATCCAGAGTAGTAAGAGCTGTTATTTCTATACCTTGTGTTTGTCATATAATTTTAGGATTATTGGAAAGTGGGTTTTTTTTTGTCTTTTTCTGTGTCCGGCAACGGATCGCAACCCTCAGTGTCACCCCCATACCGGACTGGGACCGGCAACGGGATCGCAACCCTCGGTGTTGCCCCCACGCCTCGCTCAGCCAGTGAGCGGGAACCGGTCCGTTTGTGGGATCCAAACCCTCGGCGGGAGCGCAACCGCGCTTCCCAAGCGGCGCACTAGCGCAGTGCGCCACCGGGCCGGC